>NC_080165.1:45841089-46141089 GCF_950295315.1 Erinaceus europaeus
CAAAATGTCTTTATCTATAAATGTAAGTAGAGTTTTCAGGTCTATTTTTCCCATGAGGGGCACCTAAGGCTAAAAACTGACAGCACTATTTTTTTTTATAGATTTCTAGTCAAAGGAAAAATAAACTAGTGGTGTTCAAACCTTATAAACCCCTATACAGTGATTTTTAGCAGTGAAAAATACCATGGCTCACTAGGAGTTTTAACCAAACTTCATGGTCCTCCTTGAACCTTTTGTAAATCCCATCAGCTCTAGGTTCCCATAAGAAGTGTTTTAAGCCAGTGCCCATGCTCAGTGGAGAAGCAGTTACAGAAGCAAAACCTTCTACCTTCTGCACCCCATAAAAAATTTTGGCCACTGTGGGCAAAGCAGAAGGACCTATGTAAGGATCCCAGTTAGAGCCCCCCTGGCTCCCCACCTGCAAGGGAGTCACTTCACAGGTGGTGAAGCAGTCTGCAGGTGTTTATCTTTCTCTCCCCCTCTCTGTCTTCCCCTCCTCTCTCCATCTCTCTCAGTCCTATCTAACAACGACGACATCAATAACAACACTAACTACAACAACAATAAAAAACAACAAGGGCAACAAAAGGGAAAATAAATTAAAAAATAATAATAAAAGAATTTTGGTTTATACTCTCAGAGTGATAAAGAATAGGGATCTTGGGACCAGGTGGTGGTGCATCTACTTGAGAACATGTATTACAGTGTGCAAGGTCCCAAGTTCCAGCCCCCACCTGCAGGGGGAAAATTTTGTGAGTGATGAAGCAGGGCTGCAGTTCTCTCTCTTTCTCTCTCTCTCTGTCTCCATTTTTGGCTATTTCTAGCCAATAAATAAATAAAGATAATTCAAAAGAATTTTAGAAAAGAATAGGGATCCTTCCAGTGGAGGGCCTGGGATGCAGAACGCTGGTGGTGGGAATTATGTGGAATTGTACTCTTCTTATCCTACAATCTTTTAAATCACTATTAAATCAATAATAAAAAAGAAGTATTTTAAATTGTGGTAAAAAATCTATCATAACAAATTTCTGGTCTTCTGCCTGCTCCCTATATGAAAATATTCAAGAATGATCCAGAGAGATTTCCAGGATGTACTGACTCCAGTTTTAAATGAGTGACAAACTGAAATAATTTTCCATGAGACATATTTATTTCCTTCTCAGTAATTTCAGAGAGAGGGTATGTGCTTTTGTAATACTTGTACTAGAAGAATTCCTGGAAACTAGACACTTTATTTTCTAAAATATCCTATCAACTCTCAGCATTATTTTATTTATGCATCAAGAGAAATTGTACAAATCATGATAGACCAATATAATTTAACTTCTTGGGGGCATATCTTGAATTTGGGATCCCATCACAAACACACTTCATCAATACAGTTAATTGAACTCTGTTAATTCAATTGGCTTACATACTGTAAAACAGAAGGAGGAAAGATAGCAGATACATACATAAGTATGTTTATACACAATATGTATGTATGAAAAAGAATAAAAAGGAAAAAAATCTTTTACAAGTAGAATAGTCATAATGACTCTGTTTGATGATATTTCATGACTTAAGTACCCAAGAAAGTCTGTGAATGTGTCATTTCTAAGGGAAATGATCTTATGAAATTATGCAAAAAACCATTTGCAAGATAGGGATGATCAACAGAGCTGGGGGACAGGGTTAGATTTCCATATTCTGTTATTGTGAAATAAAACCTGTAGGCTTTCTTGCAAAATGAAATGTCAGCTTGAGTGATTTTTTTAAATTATTAATTTACTTCCAAGAGAGTGAAAGATCCAGAGCATCACTCTGGCACATGTGATTACAGGGACTGAACTTGGGACCTGATGCTTGAAAGTCCAATGTCTTATCCGCTATACCACTTGAGCTGCAGTTTGAGTGATAATGAGTTGAATTCTCATGTATAAGGTCCTGAATTTGATCCCTGGCATTACATATAGTAGAGTGATGCTCTATTTTTTCCCTCTCTCATCCCCTTTCATAAATAAATAAAAAATAAAGTTAAAATTCAGAATGGTTCTCATGTTCTAGTCAGTGCTATTTCCCTCAAGGTGATTCATACTTTTAGACTTTCGTAAATGTACAAAAATTATAACACCAGTAATATCCCAGCTTAAAGCTTCAATTCAATCATAGGCCAGAGATAAAATTAGAGCTGAACTAATGAACTAATTAGCATTGTATCTACTAAAAGAAAGTGGGAGTTTTGTATTTGCCATTTGAGAATGGGAGAGTGGAGTTTGTCAGTTTTAAAATCCAAAGTCTTTAGTTCTTTTGAGTCTTTTTCATGTTCAAAGAGCATTACTGCTGGCAGCATGCAATGCCATCTTTAACAAATGAAAATTGACATCAGGGAACCAATTGTTCTGTATCTTGCAAAAAAAAAAACTGGGTGCATTTTAGCTTTTGAGCTTTTTAGAGTAACAAAATTGCTTCTCTTCTGACTGAGAAGCTATAATTGTAGCTCTGATAAAAAGATTTCTTGAGACAAATTCTTCTTATAAAAAGCCTTGATTAGATTGTTTATCCTTAAGTTAAAACTGTGCTCCCCAATGAAGCTTTGTAGAAAATTGCATGTCTTTACTATCTCTTAGCAGGATTTAAAAACTAATGCTCTTTAGGTTGTCACTTCCATCCCTTCACTGCATCTGGTTGAATTGACTTCACACTTGCAAGGGAATTTATCACTTAGGAAGGAGGGTTTGCTCTGTACTTCTTTCATAAGACTTTGTAGAGATCGTCAGGAATGAACATGCTAGAGTAGAATGGAAGTGGTTGTTGATGTATCTTGTCATTATTTTTTCCCTTAATTTTTTTTTATGTAACATACTGAAACTGGCTTATAAAAGCAGTTTTCATTCCTATTCCTACCAGCAAATGTACTTTAGGAACTGATCCGTCCTGCAGCAATGGACGGATATCAAAGCCTGTCAAATGTTAGCAAAATGTCTTCAACTAGAACAGCCTGGGTTTGAATTCCATCTGTCTTTTCCAGGTGTGTGACCTGGGACACATCATTTTACTGCTTTATTCTGTTTCCTCCTTTGTAAACTGGAGATCGTACTATTAACTACTTCAAGTGGGTAATTTTAGAGATTAAATGAAATCATTTTTGCAAAGTGCTTAGAACACATTTTGGCATTTGAGTACAACGATATAGTAAGTTAAAAACTGCTTTCAATTGTGAAGGCTAGAAACAAGCCAAAGGTACATAAACAGGAGGTTCATTATATCAGAGACAACATATTCATATGGGAGCATATAAGGCAAGTATTTAAAGAATGTACTAGGTCCCCCTGTCTAATGTGGGAAGCACAAGTATGCATATGCAAGAAATTTGGAACTACGCTGCTGGTACATATTACATTAAACATAGCTTTAGTGTTTTTATTAACAACTAAACACTAGGACTGGAAATCCTAAACCCTCACCATCTTCTTTAAAACAAAGCTGTTGGCTATGATATAGGCCACAGCTAACTATAAATTGAATCACGCTTTATTCATTATAAGCATAGATTGAAAATGCTTAAGCCAGACTCTCCCCTTCAGGAGATTTTGATTTTTTTTTTTTTAAAGGGAGATGGATTCATCGTAAGGGATAAAAGTTGAACCAGAAAATGAGTAGCCACAAAAGGAACAGAAAGTTTCCTTTTGAATTGAAATCCTAGTTGAACTCAAATTTATCTTCCCTATCAATCTATTGTTTTACACCACTATCCAGTCACTCCTTAGTGTAAATGTATAGACACCATAGATTTTTTCGTGTGTATATGTGTAAATTATTATCTATAGAAGGCAAAGAGAAGAGCTAGCAACTGCATGAATATGAAATTCAGCAATATCATCCAGCAATGAAAAATAAATGTACTACCAAATTTAAATTTGAATCCTGGTTCTGACGGTATTGCATGTTCACATCAGGATTTAATGAACATCTCTGGGTTTGCCTTCCCTACATGTAACATAAATGTGATAATACTTTTAAGTAAGATAGTATCAAAAATTTGCTTTCATATATAGTGCTAGAACGTAAAATAGCACCTGACATATAGATCTTTTATAATGTTATCTTTTTTTATTCTTTAAACCAGAACATTGCTCAGCTCTGACTTATGGTGGTGCAGGGGATTAAACCTGGGACTTTGGAGCCTCAGGCAGGACAGTCTGTTTGCATAACCATTATGCTATCTGCTTATAATGTTATCCTTATGAAAATAGAGAATTAAGTGCTAGAGGACAAGACTTAAAACTGCCTTAATGATGATAATTAATAGTTGACTAATGGATTACTCAGTCTAGTGGTAGGTTTCAACACTTATCATTGGGCTCTGTAAAACATTTGTGATCTACTAATGCAAGAGTATACGTATGGTGTGGACTATGTATTTGAATGACACCAAGTTGACATAAAGAAGATAACAGAGGAAAGAGGTAACTTTGATTAACATGAGGGACAGTATTAAATAAGATGAAGTTTATCAATAGAAGTCAAAGATTTTGCATTTCAGTCAAAAAATTCAAAAGCATATCAACACGATAAAAATAATTTTGCTATATATTACAAAAATGTTTGTCTTTAGTAAATTCAACTTCAAAATTGTATCACATGAGTCAGGCAACCTTGACTACTGGAAGTATACAGTCAATTCAAGTTAGGGCATGGTGACAGTTTGCTCTGTTATTCTTGGAAGGCTACAGCTCTAATAGTCGACGTTCAAAAATACACAAAATAGCCTTAGTTTAGAGCTGAGTAATCTGGATTGTGAAGGGTGTGAGTATGAGGTTTGATGGAAGAAACAGAATCTTTAGCCTGAAAGCAACACTTAGATAAAATGTTGTTAGCCTGTCATATGGAAAATAAATTTGGTCTGATCTATAAGAAACTAAAAGTAGACAGCCTTTAATGAGGAGAATTTATACAGCACTTTTTCTGTCTCAGTAGAAGGACAAAATGTTATTAGTGAAAACTGTCCAGAGATGCCAGAAATGGGATCAACAATAGTGGTTTTCTTCATATAAAAAGAATGCGTGTCCTTTAAAAAGAATCAGAAAGCAAAAGCCTTTGAAATATAAACATTGTTTAATATTTTGAAACCTCATCATCTGTTTAAACTCAAGTATGCCCAGTGCATTGTTAAAAAAAAAAAGTTTTGGTTTAATAGTTCACTAGGTTTGGCAGACAGTTGTATGGAGGCTGGTCCCTAACTCAGCACTGGAGACAGGCAGGATGGCATTTAGATTACAAAATTTCTTTTTTTTTAAATATTTATTTTTTCCCTTTTGTTGCCCTTGCTGTTTTATTGTTGTAGTTATTGTTGATGTTGTTGTTGGATAGGACAGAGAGAAATGGAGAGAGGAGGGGGAGACAGAGAGGGGGAGAGAAAAATAGACATCTGCAGACCTGCTTCACTGCCTGTGAAGCGACTCCCCTGCAGGTGGGGAGCCAGGGGCTGGAACCCGGATCCTTACGCCCAGTCCTTGCGCTTTGCGCCATGTGCGCTTAACCCGCTGCACTACCGCCCAACTCCCTACAAAATTTCTTGGGCCCCCTTCAAATCTGAAATCCTGTGATTTTATAAATGTAAGAGGAATTGATTCTGTTGAGATCATCACTCTAAGCCTCCTGTGACTATGTGTGTGCTAGCTCAATCTTTAGATTCTAACAGGCTCTGTCCACAGCTGGTTAACTAGAATGGAAAGCAGATACAGTTGCCAGGCAACTCAGGTTTGGATAAATATGCCTTCATTTTCTAGTGTACCAGATAAGTGAGTAAACAAACATTCTGTTGCATATGATTCAATCTTATCCTATGGACATTCTTATAAAATGTAAGAAAGACATCAATGTAATTAAAGACAGAATGTTTATGACTAAACAATCTCCAAATTTCAAAGCCCCCAAAGTACTTGACCCATGTGCATAATTTCTTCAATTCTGCCTCTTCCTGTGTGAGCAGGGCAGTGTTTCAGCAACATGCTGTTTATCCTCTGGAAGCTGGTATTATAGAAGCACCAGAGGTAGAAAATCTGCCTGCCAATGCCCATGTCCAGCAGAGAAGCAATTACAGAAGCCAGAACTTCCACCTTCTGCGCCCCAAAAATAATTTTGGTCCATCCTCCCAGAAAGGGAGGAATGTTAGGAGGAAGATGCTGTGAATTCTAATTCCATCAGGACCCGGAGAGAGAAGAGGAAAAAAAAAAAAGGATATTCAGAAGTAGCAATAGGTGTAGGTGCAACTTAGAAAGGAAGAGAAATCAGGACCACAGGAAAAAATGGTAAATATATATATCAATATCTATATCTATATATCTATATCTATCTATATATCTATATCTATCTATATACCTATATATATATCTATATCTATCTATCTATCTATATATATATATATATATATAATAGTCAACCCCTATCTGTGACCTTGGGAGAACTACTACAGTTTCCAATGAAGGGGATGGGGACACAGAACTCTGGTGGTGGGAATGGTGTGGAGTTATACCCCTATAGTTTTGTAAATAAGTATTAAATAACTAATAAAAATAAATAAATAAAAAGAAAAAAGAGTTGAACTGGTGGTGTGTGGCTATTTCTTTTATAATTTGTAGTTGATTTTAATTTGAATCCTGAGTTGGATTTTTTTTTTTTTTTTAATTTTGGACCATAGTCAGTTGCTGCTAGCAAGAAAATGAATTCAATCTCTGGCAGCAACAAAATGGCTGTTACCCCAGTTTGACTGTGAGTTCTTTGAGGCCATTAATTTTTATACTTCACCATGTACAGGAAGCATGGTATTCTAGAAATTTGTTATGATCACAGATGAAAAATGTCCTTGATAATGCAATATAAATATATTTATGTCTCCCAAACTTATGGGCACAAAATATATGTAATTATACCAAATAAACATAATGACATACATATCAATCAAGATACTGGAAGCAATGCAAATAAATACTCTTAATATATTTACTATTATTAAGACTTTATTTTTATTTATTTATTTATTTATTTTTAATTTTTTATTTAAGAAAGGATTAATGAACAAAAACATAAGGTAGGAGGGGTACAACTCCACACAATTCCCACCACCCAATCCCCATAACCCACCCCCTCCCATGATAGCTTTCCCATTCTCTAGCCCTCTGGGAGCATGGACCCAGGGTCATTGAGGGCTGCAGAAGGTAGAAGGTCTGGCTTCTGTAATTGCTTCCCCGCTGAACTTGGGCGTTGACTGGTCGGTCCATACTCCCAGTCTGCCTCTCTCTTTCCCTAGTAAGGTGTGTCTCTGGGGAAGCTGAGCTCCAGGACATATTGGTGGGGTCTTCAATCCAGGGAAGCCTGGCCAGCATCCTGGTGGCATCTGGAACCTGGTGATTGAAAAGAGAGTTAACATACGAAGCCAAACAAATTGTTGAGCAATCATGGACCTAAAGCTTGGAATAGTGGAGAGGAAGTGTTAGGGGGGAATTCACTGCAAACTCTAGTGTACTTCTGCTTTCAGGTATATATTTTGCAGTAGTTTATGGATACGTGTGAACATAAGCTCTCTCTCACAGAAACTGATGTCTATCTAGGTTATGGGACTTTGTTAGAAAGAGAACCACCTGAGATGAAATTAGAGTGTACTATAAAAGGAAAGGACTCACCTGAGTAATGAAGCTGAAGGGTTGTCATTCCACACGTGAAGTCTCTGGACACAGTCTGAGGTGAAGCATGTTGAGGTGGCAATCGTTGCGTTGGTTAGGTTGTGATCGGCGGATGCAATATTATTTGGTTTGGATTGGGAGATGCATACGGGAAAGTGGGCCCTATCCAAGGGTTCCAGGACTGGGGGAAGTAGGGGCTCTATAGTGGAGATGTGAGGTTCCTGCTGTCTTAGGGTTCAAAAAGACAATCGATAGTTAATATTATCATCACATTATTTGTTAATTGGGTTAACTTTGAAAAGTCCCTTTGTTATGGTTTGCTGTACAGTATCCAGTATCTTGTATATAGCTGTGCTATTGGATGCTTCTAATCTGCTTGGTCTAGGCTTTTGAGAGAGTCCGCATATCAAATACACAGCCTATATATTAAAAAGATTCAGTTTGTGTTTTGAGAAACTTTGAGACATACAATTGATTTTCCCCTTCTCATATTAATTAACTACTGATTTATATGTCTACATTTTGCTAGGAGTGTACATAAACACCATTCCCACCACCAAAGGACTGTGACCCATCCCTCCCGCCCACTCCCACCCCCCACTGGCCCAGGAAAATGCATGTCTACCCCTCACCACAGGGTTTTTACTTTGGTGCCCTACTTACAATTTGATCAGGTCCTGCTTTTAGTTTCCCTTTCAGATCTTCTTAGTCAGCTTCTGTTGATGAGTGGGATCATCCCATACTCATCTTTATCTTTCTAACTTAGTTCACTTAACATAATTCCTTCTAGCTCTGTCCAAGATGGGTCAGAGAAGGTGGGTTCATTGTTTTTGATAGCTGCATAGTATTCCATTGTGTATATATACCACAGCTTTCTCAGCCACTCATCTGGTGTTGGGCACCTGGGTTGCTTCCAGGTTTTAGCTATTATGAATTGTGCTGCTATGAACATAGGAGTACACACCTCTTTTTGGTTGGGTGTTATGGAGTCCTTGGAGTATAACCCCAGGAGAGGAATTACTGGATCATATGGAAGGTCCATGTCTAGCCTTCTGAGAGTTTTCCAGACTACTTTCCACAGAGGCTGTACCAATTTACATTCCCACCAGCAATGTAAAAGTGTTCCTCTGTCCCCACATCCTCTCCAGCATTTGCTGCTGCTGTCTTTTTTGATGTATGCCATTCTTACCGGAGTGAGGTGGTATCTTAGTGTTGTCTTAATTTGCATTTCTCTGACAATCAGTGACCTAGAGCAGTTTTTCATATGTTTGTTAGCCTTTTGGATCTCCTCTGAGCTGAATGTTTTGTTCATATCCTCTGCCCATTTTTGGATGTGGTCATTTGCTTTTTTGGTGCTAAGTTTGCTGAGCTCTTTATATATTTTGGTGATTAGTTTCTTGTCTGATGTCTGGAATGTGAAGATCTTCTCCCATTCTGTGAGGGGTCTCTCTGTTTAATAGTTTCTTTGGATGTGCAGAAGCTTTTCAGTTTGATGTAGTCCCATTGGTTTGTTTCTGCTTTAGTCTTCCTTGCAATTGGGTTTGATTCATCAAAGATGTCCTTGAGGTGTATGTGGGAAAGTGTTTTACCAATGTTTTCCTCTAAGTATTTGATTGTTTCTGGTCTGACATCTAGGTCTTTGATCCATTTGGAGTTGATTTTTGTTTCTGGTGAGATAAAGTGGTTCAATTTCATTCTTCTGCATGTTTTAAGACCCAGTTTTCCCAGCACCATTTATTGAAGAGATCCTCCTTTTTCCATTTAATCCTTTGGGCCCCCTTATCAAAGATTAGATGCCCATAGGTGTTGGGATTTACTTCTGGGCTTTCAATTCTGTTACACTGGTCTGTGTGCCTATTTTTGTTCCAGTACCATGCTGTTTTGATGATGATGGCTTTATAATATAGTTTAAGGTCTGGGAGTGTGATGCCTCCATTTCTGTTTCTTTTCCTCAAGATGTTTTTGGCAATTCTAGGTGTTTTCAGGTTCCAGATAAATGATTGTAGTGTTTGTTCTATTCTCTTAAAGAAGCTTGGTGGAACTTTGATGGGTATTGCATTAAATTTGTATATGGCTCTGGGGAGAATATTCATTTTGATGATATTCTTCCAATACATGAGCATGGGATATCTTTCCATTTCTTGGTATCAGTTTCTATTTCCTTGAGTAGCGACTCATAGTTTTCAGCATACAAGTCTTTCACTTCTTTGGTCAACTTTATTCCTAGGTATTTGATTGATTTTGCTGAAACAGTAAATGGGAGTGATTTCTGGATGTCTTCTTCTTCAGATTTAGTGTTTGCATAAAGAAATGCCACTGATTTTTGTACATTGATTTTGTAGCCTGATACCTTGCTATATTGCCTAATAACTTCCAGTAATTTTCTGCTGGATTCTTTAGATCTTTCTATGTATACTATCATATCATCTGCAAATAGTGAGAGCTTGACTTCTTCCCTTCCAATCTGTATTCCTTTGATTTCTTTCTCTTGCCTGATTGCTATGGCAAGAACTTCCAATACTATGTTGAAGAGTAACAGTGACAGTGGACAGCCCTGTCTAGTCCCCGATCTGAGGGGGAATGCTGTCAGCTTCTGTCCATTGAGTATGATGTTGGCTGTAGGTTTGCTATATATAGACTCCACTATCTTGAGGAATTTCCCATCTATTCCCATTTTTTGTAGAGTTTTGAGCATGAATGGGTGTTGGATTTTTGTCAAAGGCTTTCTCTGCATCTATTGAGATAATCATGTGGTTTTTGGCTTTGCTTTTATTGATGTGGTGAATGACATTGATTGACTTATGGATGTTGAACCAGCCTTGCATTCCTGGGATGAATCCCACTTCATCGTGATGAACAATCTTTTTGATATGTTGCTGTATCTGGTTGGCCAAGATCTTGTTTAATATTTTGGCATCAATGTTCATCAGAGATATTGGTCTGTAGTTTTCCTTTTTTGTTCTGTCCCTATCAGCTTTTGGTATCAGGGTGATGTTGGCTTCATAGAAGGTGGAAGGGAGTATTCCTGTTTCTTCAATCTTATGGAATAGCTTAAGAAGTATGGGTATTAACTGTTTCCTGAAAGTTTTGTAGAATTCATTTGTGAAGCCATCTGGTCCAGGACTTTTGTTGTTGGGGAGTTATTAAGACTTTAAAGGTTGCACCAAGAAAAAAAAGTTTTTCATGAAGTAGTAAAGTGTTGATATTTATTATCGAAGCTATTTTATTTTAATTAATTAATTAATGACCAATAAGCCTGTAGAATAAGAGAAGTAAGTACAATTCCCACCACCAGAGTTCTATATCGCATGTCCTCCATTGGAAGCTTTCCTATTCTTTATCCCTCAAGGAGAATGGACCCAGGATCATTATGGGGTTCAGAAGGTGGGAGGTCAGGCTTCTGTCATTGCTTCTATGGTTCACATAGGCCTTGGCAGATAGATCCATACTCCCAGCCTTTTTCTATCTTTCCCTAGGGCTCTGGGGAGGTGGGGTTCCAGGTGAGGTTATCTACTCAGGGAAGTCAGATTGGCATCATGGTAGCATCTGCAACTTGGTGGATGAAAAAGCATTAAGATATAAAGGAGAACAAATTATTTAATAATCAAGAACCTAAAGGTAAGAATATAACAGATGAGATTTGGGGGTATCAATTTTGGGAAAATCTAGTAGGTCTATTTTAGGTATATTCCAAGGGGCCCATGATTTTACTATTTTTTGCCTGAGCCTGACAGCTAACATGCAAATAGATCAAAGATATTGTCTAGGGAGATGGTGTCAGAGTTGGAAATAAGACTAGAAAGCTGGATCTGGGCATAGAATAGCTCCCAAATATGGGGAAAATATATAAAAAAATGTTAAGTGTAAGCTACATTGATTTGATCTGGGACCCATATTCAGCACAGGAGCCTATGTAACCTTTGCATCCCTGTAAGTCCTGAGCTAGAATCCTATGGTCATAGCTAGGAACATTCTAGACTGCACTCATTGCAGGACCCATATTCCTTGAGTGGTAAAGTACGTTGACCCAACCTCCCTTCAGAGTGAAGCTATTTTTTAAAAAATATTTATTTACATTATGAGAGAGAGAGAGAGAAGAACTCCACCTGGCATATGTGCTATCAAGGAGCAAACCTGGGATTTCACACGTGTAGTTCCTGTGCTCCAACAGCTGAGCCAATTTCCTGACTGCTCTCAAACCCTTTTTTCAATAATACACATTCATGTGTGTACTTCAGTAATCATGAAGTATCAGCATATTAAGTTTTAACATTTTAACATATTTCTTGATTTAAAAAAGCAACATTATTTTTACAGTGAAGCAAAACATCATTATATAATAATGTTAAGGGAAAAAAAAACACTCAGAGGATTTCAGCTATTCCCTGTGGAGAGAATTATTTGCCTAAATCCTGCTCAGTTAGCTCCTTCTGGTGTCTAGGTGGCAGGGAGATGTGAGGGTGGAGTGGAAATCCTGAATACTAAGGCCTAGGGTTCCCTATCTGTCCATTCTGGAGGCCACCCCAGTGGAAGGGCTGGCAGTCACATTTCCATCATGCCTGAGGACCCCAAAAGGGCTGCTGTTTAAACTTTTCTCCCACTCCCATCCATCCCAGGCTTTAATCAGTGATTTCAAGGACTTTGCATTGCTTACAGCTTGGATACTCAGCAACTCCAAGAGGCACCAAAGAAAGGTTTTGAGAAGTTTCTTTTAGCCCCGAAGGTATAATTTATAAAGGAGGAAAACTAGACTGGATTAGTAAATTGAAAATCACATTCATTGAAGACCACCTGGTGAACAGTGAAGTCATTCCCTTAATGTGCCCATTAGAGATTCTGTGTTACTATGTTATCATAATTCTAGGAGCTAAGTCTCCTTATCATCTTTTTTTTAAAGATAAAGAAAGTGCAAAGAGATAAGTGACTGATCCAAGGTTTATTTTCAGTCTCCTGGACTCAAAACCATTCCATAATCTTAAAAAAATATTATTAGAGAAGACATGACTTTTTATTTTATTTCATTTTATTTTAATTACTACTCCCTCAAGTGCCACCTATCCTATCTCTCTCTTATATGGGGTAAACGTTATCAACTTAAAGATATTCTCACTACATTGCCACCCTAAGACACTAGATTGCCAGCTTTTCTTTTCTTTTCTTTTCTTTTTTTTGCCAAGATCATTTCTTGGTCTTGTTTGTATTCCTAGCACTTAGAAGTATGGTGCTGACTCTCAGTCAAGAGGTTGAAGTTGATAAGGAGAGGGCCTTTGCTATATTATCTTTATGAAAAAGTGTGGAAGAGTTTTAAACTTATGCAGACTTAAGATTTAATTTAACCTCTGTCACTAGTTACTGTCTTAAGAAAGTGATTTAAGTCATCTGTGCTTTGCTTCTCTTTGAGAAAAATAAGTAAGCTGCATTGTATATTTTTTATGGTCCCTTGTTGCTCAGACCTTTTGTTTCTACAGAAATACTGAGTTTCCATGGAGAACAGATATACTCTACTGTAATACTTGGTTCATAACATCCACAGCATATGCCAGTGCCTACATTCATAGGAATTATAAAATAAACTTTTAGGTCAAAGTATCTATTTGCTATAATTTGACAGAATACAAACTGGATATCTACAAATAAGAATCTTACATGATTCTGTAATAGGTAGTAAGGAGCTTTCCCTTAGAGAGATCTTTTAACATGTTTAAGGTATTATGCTGACTTATGAAAGCATGAAAGTATTAACTCTGACAATATAAAGAATATACAAGTGCCTCTTAGGATATTGTTTCATAGCAAAATGAGGGGCACAGTACCAATATGTTTAAAAGCACATACAGGGAAATGTTTAAAAATCTGATTAGTTCTTAATTCAAGCTGTTGTCTTAGTAACTACTATTTCAAGATGATCAGTACTTCCAATAAAATTCATAGCTTCACCAAGGCAGGAGAAAAATAGAAAAAGACAGAACCTTAAAATACCTTTGCCAATTAAAGCCTGAATTATTTTTGACTCCAAGAAAAGTCAGTCACTTTATTCAAGCTGTGAAGGATGATAATAAAGAACACATTTATTCTTTATGCTTCCACTTGTCATTATATCACAATCTCCAATGTGTTTGGAGTTTTATCTAATCTCCTTTACCTCCACACTCAAGATGTTAAAAATAGATATAAAGATCACTTTAATATTGGATCTCAATCTTGAAGACTAATAAATGAGATGGCTCAAGTTAAAAAATTCCCATAAGCCAGAACAATATATAAATAAAGAATATGGGGTTTGGGCATAGTGCAGTGGGTTAAACTCACATGGCCTTTAGCACAAGGACCAGCATAACGATCCCAGTTCGAGCCCCCCACTCCCCACCTGCCCGGGGGTCACGTCATAGGCGGTGAAGCAGGTCTGTAGGTGTCATCTTTCTCTCTCCCTCTGTCTCCCCCTCCTCTCTCGATTTCTCTCTGTTCTATCCAACAACAATGACAGCAACAATAATAATAACGATGATGAGGATGACAATATGACGATAAACAACAAGAGCAACAAAGGGGGAAAAAATAGCTCCCAGGAGCAGTGGATTCGTAGTGCAGGCACTGAGGCCCACCAATAACCCTGGAGGCAAATGTGTGTGTGTGTGTGTGTGTGTGTGTGTGTGTAAAGCAAGTGCTGCTGTGGAGACACAGACCACACACTAAAAGACCATCTAGTATTAGTGTATTAATTCATCAGGAAAAGTTGATAGTTGAAGGGCATGGAAGGAAGGAAGACAATTGCATTAATTTCTAGCAAACCACACAGGACTTTTTTTGTTTTTTTTTTTAAGCCTGTGAACTGCTCTTAATCAAAGCTATTCCTTGATTACTGAAAAGTTATTCTCAACTCCCTTCCCCTAGTTCCAGGAAATCTTGCTGTTTCTAGAGCAAGGTGCTGAAGTACTGAGCGAGGTTCTTACCTCATATTCCATGGGGTCACCACAAAGTCACAACGAAAATTATGCACAGAGAGTTTCAGGGGCACATGCCAATAGAATGAACTTAGCAGCTACTTACCTGAAGATATAACACACACACACACACACACACACACAAAAAAAAACCCTACCATGTATGTTTAAGATAGTGTCAGTATAAATTGGGTTATCTGTTTGCAACCAAAACATCCCTGATCACGTTTTATATGAAATATCTATAATTTCCATAACACCTTGCAAGACAACCACTACTACCTCTATTTTATAAATGTGGAAATTGAGACAAGAGAACTTTAATTTTTTATGTTTTTATGCAGAACTTTATTATTCAATTTTTAGATAGATGATATTCCTATTTCCTGGGACTTAAAGATGGGACTTCCAAAGGCCAGTGGCACTGGGTGGACAAAACATCATTTAATTCTCACATGGTGTGAGTATATTGCCTGGGATAAAGAGCTTTCTATGAGGTTTTGGGGGTAGACAGCACAATGGCTATTATGCAAAAAGACTTTCGTGCCTGAGGTCTCAAAGTCCTTGGTTCAATCCCCTACACCACTATACACCAGAGCTGAGTAGTGTTCTACAAGCAAGGACTGGCAGAAAGATCCCAGTTCCAACCCCTGGCTCCCCACCTGCAGGGGGGTCGCTTGTTGCTTCACAAGCGGTGAAGCAGGTCTGCAGGTGTCTATCTGTTTTTCTCTTCCTCTGTCTCCCCTCCTCTATCAATTTCTCTCTGTCTTATCCAACAACAACAACAGCAATGACAACAATATTAATGACCACAACAAGGGTAACAACAAAGGCAACAAAATGGGAAAAATGGCCTCCAGGAGCAGTGGATTTGTAGTGTAGGCACCGAGCCCCAGCAATAACCCTGGAGGTAAAAAAAAAAAAAAATTGTCCCAGACCTACACTTTGGTCTCACCACTTTGCTAGTGCTTTCAACTTTAAAACCAAGTTTAAATAATGAATTAAATATTAATGCTTCATGAATGTACAGCAGTTTCTTCTCTGAGTGTGCCCTGCCTGACCCAGTTTGTGTGTGTGTGTGTGTGTGTGTGTGTGTGTGTGTGTGTGTATGTGTGTGATATTACTCCTAACAGGTAATATTTAGGGTCTCATCAATTTTACTACAACTTGCATTTGAGGACTCTCTTCACTTAGTTTCCACTTCTTTAAAATGATGGTCCAGATTAAAGATAAAAACATCTCTTTCATTTCTAAAGTTCTATATTGCATCATGCCTTTGTAAGATTGTGAACTTTGCAATATTAGAGATTGTGTTTCTTTTTCGTTTTTTACAACCTGATTGCTTTGTAGATGGCAGATATGCACTAATTCTATTAAGTACAATTTACTTAAATACCTCTCCAAGGACTTATAAAAGAAACATGAAACTGATGCTGTAAAATGTCATGGGTAAACATTAATTCAAATTCATTAATTGGAGATTGGAAATGCTATTCCTTAAAATAAAGATAGCATAAAAATTGCAAGTTTCATTAATTTACTATAAATATTATAAAATAAAAATATTGACAAAAACCATAGGATAAGAGGGATATATATATATATATATTCACTAGTTTTCTCTGACTACTGCTGGTGCTGAGACCTTTTTGCATGTAATTCCTGTGTGCTACCACTACAATATGTCCCTGACACATTTAATTTTGTGATGCTGTCAGTGTCACACAGTGCCTCTCTGTCATTTGATGTGCACAGTATGCTAAACATTTACATAGTCTATAAGAAGACTGATCTAAGAATGGCAGAAGAGACAAGAGGAAAATGATGCAACATTTCAAGTGTAAGAAAACGAGTATCTAAATTAAGGCATGATAGTGGGTACAGAAAGGAATAGACAATTGTAAATGATATCAAAGAAATAGAAAGACAATATTTGGGTGGCCCAAGAAGTAGAGCAGTGGAATCTCAAAACCCAATCAGAAAGGGAAACTAAAAGCAGGACCTGATCAAATTGTAAGTAGGGCACCAAAGTAAAAACCCAGTGGTGAGGGGTAGACATGCAGCTTTCTGGGCCAGTGGGGGGTGGGAGTGGGCGGGAGGGATGGGTCACAGTCCTTTGGTGGTGGGAATGGTGTTTATGTATATATAAATCAGACATATAAATCAGTAGTCCCATAACCTAGATATACACCAGTTTCTGTGAGAGAGAGCTTATGTTCACACGTATCCATAAACTACTGCAAAATATATACCTGAAAGCAGAAGTACACTAGAGTTTGCAGTGAGCACCTCCCTAACACTTCCTCTCCACTATTCCAAGCTTGGGATCCATGATTGCTCAACAAATTGTTTGGCTTCATATGTTAACTCTCTTTTCAATCACCAGGTTCCAGATGCCACCAGGATGCTGGCCAGGCTTCCCTGGATTGAAGACCCCACCAGTGTGTCCTGGAGCTCCGCTTCCCCAGAGACCCACCCTACTAGGGAAAGAGAGAGGCAGACTGGGAGTATAGACCGACCAGTCAACGCCCAAGTTCAGCGGGCAAGCAGTTACAGAAGCCAGACCTTCTACCTTCTGCAACCCTCAATGACCCTGGGTCCATGCTCCCAGAGGGCTAGAGAATGGGGAAAGCTATCATGGGAGGGGGTGGGTTATGGAGATTGGGTGGTGGGAATTGTGTGGAGTTGTACCCCTCCTACCTTATGTTTTTGTTCATTAATCCTTTCTTAAATAAAAAATTAAAAAAAAAAAAAAGAACAGGAAAGCTATCAGGGGATGGGATACGGAGTTCTGGTGGTGGGAATTGTGTAGAGTTGTACCCCTCTTATCCTGTGGTTTTTATCTTATGGTTTTATTTTAGAAATAACAATTTAAAAAAATTTAAGATCGCTTGATAGTCAGGGAGGTGGCCCAGTGGGTAGAGTGCATGTTTTTTCATACATAAGTCCTCAGGTTCGATCTTGGCATCAGATAGGAACAAGCAGTACTCTGCTCTGTCATAAAATAAATCTTGGAAAAAATGAGTGATCAAATGCTGAGGGAGAGAGAAGGGATGGTGAGCATGAAAATAACACTTGGAAACCAAGTATAGCAGGGGAAGTTTTGTGGAAAAGATGATGACATTTGCTGTAGCCACGTTAAATTTAGAATGCCATGTGATAACTGAGGGTGAGATGTTCAGTAGAATGCTGGACAAATATAGGTCTGACACTTAAAGTACACAGAATCATGAACACTTAGTACAGTGAGTGGTCCTCAACATTTTCAAAACCAACATTTCCTTTATACAACAAAGGATAATGTCCTTGTATTCGTAGATAATAAACAAAATGCATTTTTTAGGAGTCCAAATAATACCAACTAAAGGAGAATTAGAAGAAAAGCATACTTTTGAAAAATAAAAATGTTAAATTTATTATCTTCAAAAATGACTATGCGTATAATAAATATATAGCATCATTTATGGTCACTGCAGAATATATTCAGTATTCATAATTTAGCAAGTGTTTACAGAATACTTTTAGGTTACAAGTACAGTTCTAGGCACTGGGAAAACAGCAGTAAAACAAGAGACACAATCTCTTCTCTCATAGTATTTACATTCTCAAACAAGGCAAGACAGATATTAAGCAAATAATAAATAGCAATTTCCTAAGACAAAAGAAGCTAAAAGAAAATAACACCGGCTATAGAAATAGCATGGTCTTATTTATATATTATTTTTCATTTTGTTGGGGGCTTAAAGGTCTATAGTTCATCTGTTGACATATAGTTACAACTTCTCATCTCCCCATGATAGCTGTCTGCAAGACTACTCTCTCCTACCTGATATATAGCTGCATTAATTATTATTATTTTAAATTTTTATTTATAAAATGGAAGAAGATGAGCCCTGAAATTGGTGCAACCTGGAACATTCCTACTCATGACCACAGCATGTGAGCTCAGACCTACAGGGATGCAGAGGTTGCATAGGCTCCTGTGCTGACTATGGGCCCCAGATCATATCGATGGGGTTTACAGTAAACAATACTTACACACTTTTCCCTGATTTATATTTTTTAAAAAAGAGCCTTATCCCGCTAAAGAAAAAGAGAGACAGGATAGGAGTATGGATCAACCTGCCAACGTCCATGTTCAGCAGAGAAACAATAACAGAAGCCAGACTTCCCACCTTTTGCACCCCATAATTACCCTGGGTTCATACTCCCAGAGGGATACAGAATAGGAAAGCTTTCAAGAGAAAGGATGGAATACAGAGTTCTGGTGGTGGACTTTTACCCCTCTTATTCTATGATCTTGTCAATATTTCCATTTTACAAATAAATACATTTAAAACTGTAAAAAAATAAAGACTTGAAGACTTCCAGTTGTGATAGCATGGCAGACTAGATTTCATAGATAAATTCTCATCCTGTTAAAATGAGAAACAAATCCCTTCTATTTAGTCACATACAATTCTGTATAATTTCATGTTTTTAGTACTTTAAATATTTTACAAACAAGTAAGAAATTTTTGAATGTTAAAGTAAAATAAAAATAAGAGTCCTTGAAGGTGTATCATTGAAACTGATTTTACTCTAATAGTGTTTGTGCAGTTCTGGTGAAATTTGAACTTAGTATATAGAAAGGAATAGACAATATGTTCACAACAAAGATGAAGGAGATGAAGTCTAGGGCCCACCCAAGCTGGGAATATAATAGGAAACCCCTCTATAAAGTACAGAGCCCAAACAGATGGATTTTTGTTTATTTGTTTTGTCATCTTCAAGGCTTCATCTCTCCTCAAGGACATTTTCATTACAGAGAGACAAGTGAGGAGGCAGAGGGCAGGGCTGGCTTGCAAAAATGTATTCTGTCCAAATGAACGATTTTGTTGGCCCCAAATGGATAGATCTTAAACAGTGAGTGAGAGGACAAGGGAGACAGAAAAATGGTCATGCAAAAGACTCATGCCTGAGGCTCTGAAGTCCTATGTTCAGTCCCCAGCATCACCATAAGCCAGAGCTAAGCAAGGTTCTTCTCTCCTCTCATTTTCTCTTTCCCTCTTTATAACTCTTTTTATTAAACATATATAAATAATAAAAACATTATATATATATATATATATATATATATATATATATATTTTAGAAGTGAGTAAGAAAGGCCTGGAATTTACTGTTGACTGTAAAACATAAATTCCCCAATAAAGAAATTTAAAAATAATAGCAAATAAATAAATACAAATAATAATAAAAGAGAAAGAGCCTGGAAAACACTATAATTCTTATGCAAAAATTTTTCATGCCTCAGGTTCTGAGATCCCAAGTTCAGTTCCTGGTACCAAAGAAAGTCAGAATTGAGTAATGCTCTGGTCTTTATGTATCTCTTTCTCTCACTAAAAAAAAAAAAGCAAATATTTTTCTGTAGTTAATATGAAAAACTACAGTGCAGAAAGAGAAAGCAGTCATCCCCACTCAGTGTTTGTTGGATTATAAAAATAGTTATATTGAAAGACTGTCTGTCAGTTTCTTATAAAATTAAACAATGTCCAATTCTATCACCCAGTAATTCTGCTTCTAAAATCTTTACCTAGTAGAACTGAAAGCATATGTCCAAAAAGTGACTTGTAAAAAAGTGTTTATAGAAATTTTATTTAGAATAGATACAAACTGGCAACAGCCCAAGTGTTCATTAGCAAAAGAATGAATAAACAAATAGCAGTATATGTATATACAATAGAATACTAGTTAACAATAAAAAGGAACAATCGATACTTTTTATTGTTAGCTTTTAAAATAAATTTTAAAAGTTTAACATTCTGTGTAGGAATAATAAATTCTTAGGACTGTCAGCTATTGGAATGCATTTGAAGGTTCAATATTGAAAATTTATGGTGTTCAGAGGAAAAATAACAAAACACTTCCAACTGAGACAACTAATACATTTAAAAACATGAAAAAGTCTCTTAGAAGCATTATACTAAGTGAAAGAAACAACATAAAGAAGAGCACAATTTGTATAATTTTATTGATACGAAATTCTAGAACAAACTAAACAAAAAGGGAAAAATCAAAATAACTGAGATTTCTAGATTTGAGGCCAGGAAACATGAGAAAACTCTAGGATATGTAATACTGCATATCTTCTTTTTCCAAATCATTTTTTGAGGGAAACAGTTGTCATATAAATGCAGTTTCTTCTATCCCTGTGCTTAGTGTCTGTGGACCACTCCCACCACCAAATGCAGTCTTCCTTCACCCACATACACTAGCTGCCCCTCTCAACTCCCAATCTTTCCACCCTACAGCGTCCTTCAACAGATCACAATAAGTCTATCACCCTGTATTTTTTCCTCCTTTGTTTCTTTTTTAAATCCTTTTAAAATTTTAATTTGTTCATTATTGCATAGAGACAGAGAGAAATTGAGAATTCAGAGCCCACCTTCTCCTCTGCTGGGAATGTGGACCAAAGATTTTTATGGGGTACAGAAGGTAGGTCTGACTTCTATAATTGCTTCTCTGCTAGACATGGACATTGGCAGGTCAACACATAACCCCAGCCTGCTTCTAATTTTCCCCAGTTGGGTAGGGCTGTGGAGAGCTAAGGTTCTGGGACACTTGGTGAGTTCTTATCCCCAGAAAATTCAGGATGGAGTCATGACTACATCTGTATCTTGGTGACTGATAGGTGATAAGATATAAAGTAGGACAAATTTATTAATAAAAGGAAATAGAGCAGATAAGAGCCAGGATTTTAGGGTAGAAAGAAGCTAGGAAGTCCATTTTAGGTATGTTCCGAGGGGCCTAGGATTTTCATAATTTTTGCTTTAATTTGATAGTTAACATGCAGGTAGACAAAAATATTGTCTGAGAAGACTATGTCAGAGTAGAGAATAGAACTAAAAAGCTGGATTAGGCAGAAAGTAGCTCTCAATCTCGAAGAAAATCTATGACTAAAATCTTTACCCCCTCCACCTGATCCAGAGTCCATATAATATTTATATTTAGCAAAAGGGCCTGTGCAACCTCTGAGTCCCTGTTGGTCTGAGCTCACAGTTTATGGTCACATCTGGAAACATTCTAGGCTGCACTCATTTCAGGACTAGTTTTCCTCAAGTGGCAAGGTAGGATGACCCAGTCTCCCTTTAGAGAATGAGGCAGTCCTTATCACTGCTAATTTATAGGAAGGACAAGTTTCTGGAGTGTAAGAGGGCTTATGATGATGTTCCTGATGGAAGTGACCAGTGATGGTGGTAAGAGGGGGCTGTTAGAGGTCTAGGCCTATCATATCTGTATGGGACCATCCAAAGATTCCCTAGCTATGGCCTCAGATGATGGGGAGGTCTGTTAATGACCAAAAAAGCCATCAAGTGTGCCAGTTTCTTGCCCTTATCCAGCTTTTGTACTCCTTTCTTTATCTGATGAGCTTGGACTTTCTCCTAGTTGTTAAAGTGTTGACTGTCATTTCTTATATCCAAACTAGTATTAGGTTTATGGGGTCTGCCTTCTTTGGATCTTTCTACTAGAACACCAAACTTATTTGGTTTAAGTCTAATCAGTTAGAGAGTTGATGCTGCCTTCTTTAGGCCCTTCTACTAGGACCCCAGGTTTATTAGGTTTAAGTCAAATCACAGAGGGCTATTAATCACTTTCACTTTGAGGTATATATTTGCTCCTTGCTTATGGATATATGTATACCTGTACCCAGTACCCTAAGCCCTTTCCTGTATCTAGTATCAGTAACTTTGTTAGATAATGTGCTATCTCTAATGAAACTAGATAATCCCATATGTTAGGAAAGATCTCACTAGATTAGAGAAGTTAGTGGGTTGACAGCTCAGGCTTGATGTGTCTGGTGACAATCTACAGTAAGAAGTCAGGAGCAGCATAATGTAGCTAGCATGGCAGCACTGGTAGCATTGATGTAGTTGAGGTCAACAGAGGCAGTATGATGGTAAGGAGTCAGAGAGAAGAAACATCAAGAAATATGTGCATAGTCCTAGAGGTTCCAAAACTAAGAAAAATAAGGATCTTAAAGAGAATAGGAAGGGCGCCTTACAGTCTTAAGAGTTTTAAATAGCAATAGTTGACTATTATTATTATAACCAAGTCTGTTGGGGGTTTGTTTTTCTATGAAAATTAAATGGTTAGGATCTATCATAATATACTTGATTTCACTATGTTTTGTGCCCTTTAGGGCTATCTACTAATCACTGTATTGTAGATACTCACAGGGCCAAACAGTTGTAGGAAGCTTAGTTCCTTGAACAATTTAAACCCAGTGGAAGAATTTAATCATCTCACAAATCTGAAACATTAAAAACTTAGACTAGAGAAAATATGTATACTCAGAGATATGGTTTAGGCAGTTAGAGAACTTGAAGTATTAAATCTATGCCCCTCAAATGTTAATAGTTAATTTTGCGATTATAAATTAATGGGATTATAATTGCACACATTTTCCACCACTAAATGTTTGTTACTGTACTCCCATCACTCCCCTAGATAACCACTATAGTTTCCCACAGACTTGGATATTAGTTGACTTTTTGTTTGTTTTCAAGTTTTTATGTTCAATTATCTAAATTCCACATACGAGTGAAACCATTTGTAGTTATCCTTTACCTCCTTACTTCACTAAACATAATCTCCAGTTCCATCCATTTTATCTCAAAGTACACAGTATCATCTTTTTTAATGCCAAGCAGAACTCCATAGGTTATATGTCCCAAAACTTTTTTATCCAGTCATTTATTGAAGGGCATTTTGGTTGCTCTCGTATTTTGTCTAGTGTGAATAATGTAGTTATGAACATGGGGGGGGGCAGATATAGCCCTTCAAATTAGTGTTATCTCTTTTTTTTACTTTTTTATTTATTTTCATTTTTATTTATTTATTTTGCCTCCAGGGTCATCACTGGGACTCGGTGTCTGTACTATGAATCCACTGCTCCTGGAGGCCATCCTTCGCATTTTTGTTGGCCCTTGTTGTTATTGCTGTTGGATAGGACAGAGAGAAATTGGGAGGGGAGGAGAGGGGAAGACAGAAAGGAGGAGAGAAAGACACTTGCAGAACTGCTTCACTGCTTGTGAAGCAACCCCCCAGGTGGGGAGCTGAGGGCTCCAACCTGGATCCTTACCGCAGGTCCTTGTGCTTTACCTCACATGCGCTTAACCCACCTCGCTACTGCCCGACCCCCGTGTTATCTCTTTTGTATAGATGCTTGGGAGTGGAGTTGCTGGACTGTAAGGTATTTCCATCTGTGTTTGTTTAAGGATTCTCCATACTGTTCTTCATAGTAGTTGTACCAGTTTGCACTCCCACCAGCAGTGTAATAGAGTTCCTCTCTCTCCACATCCTTTCCAACGCTTATCCTCTCCTGTTTTGTTGATGAAGACCTCTCATAGGTATGAGGTGGTATCTCAGTGTGGTTTTAATTTGCATTTCTATGGTGATGAGTGAGTTGGAGCATTTATGCATATGTCTGTGAGCCATTTGTATCCCTTCTTTATAGAACTGTCTATTCATATCTGCTGTCCCCTTTTTAAATTGGGTTTTCCTTTTTCTTTTGGTTGAGCTGTATGAGATCTTTTTTTACTATTTATTTATTATTGACTAAAGACAGAGATAAATTGAGAGGGGAGAGGGATACAAAGAAGGAGACAGAGAGACACCTGACTCTTTACTTCACCACTTGTGAAACTTTCTTCCTGCAAGTGGGGACCAGGGGTTTGAACCCATCCTTGCACACTGTAGTGTGCATGCTTAACCAGGTATGCCTCTGCCTGTACCCCCCCAACCTTTATTTGTTTCTTAAGTTCAACCTATGAGTGAAGTCATCTAATATTCATACTGCTTTTGGCTTTTATCATTTAACACAAGTCTTTGAAATTCCATCCAGGGTATAACAAAAGAGATTTCATTATTTCTTACTGCAGAATAATATCCCATTGTGCATGTATACTACAACTTTCTTAACCACGTATGTGTTGTTAGACATGGGTTGTTCCTCAAATTTGGACTGTTAAAGATAATGCTGCTATGAACTTAGGTATACATAGATTTCTTCAGAGATATGTGTTTATGTGTACTTTGGATAGGTTGCAAAGAGAGGAACTGCAAGATTATCTGATCCGTTCATTTCCAATGGTTTTGGGCAATCTCCAGACTGTTATTCAGAGGATGAACCAGCTTACACCCATCCTCCCACAACAGTGTAGAAGAATTCCTACTCAATCACCCTCATCCTCACTAGCACTTTCTGTTCTTTCTAACATGTCAAATGCTAGTTTGACATGTTAGAAAGAACAGGTGTGAGGTGGTATTTCATTGTTATCTTGATTTGAATTTTTCTTATTATTAGTGACGTCAAGCATTTTTTTCCACATACCTTATCCATTTGAATATCTTTGGAGAATATTCTGTCTATGATTTTTCTACATTTTAAAATGTCTTTTGGTTTTTTATTGCTGAAATTTTTCAGATATTTATATATTTTGATTATTAGCCCTTTGCTCTACTTCATCACTTGGGAAGCTTTCCTCCTGCAGGTGGGGGCCAGAGGCTTGAACCCAGGTCCTTCCACACTTTAATGTGTGTGCTTAATCAGGTGTTCCACTGTGTTCTTATAAAGATATTTGTATAGATATTTGATATCAACTGCTTGTCTGAAGTATGGTGTGCAAACATGTTCTCCCAGTTGCTAGATTTCCTGTTTAATCTTATGGAATTTTCTTTTGGTGTGTAGAAGCCTTTTGATTTGAAGTAGTCCCATTCATTTAATCTTGTTTTTGTTTCTCTACCCATGGGGTTGAGTTTCCAAATGCATCTTTAGTGTTAATGTCATGAAATATTTCACCTATATTTTCTTCTATATATTTTATACTTTCAGGTCTAATATCCAGATTTTTGATCCACTTTGAGCTGATTTTGGCATAAGGTGTTCATTGGTGATTTCATTTTTCTACATGTGGCCATCCAGTTCTCCCAACACCATTTGTTAAAGAGTCTTTTTTCCCCATTGGGTAGTTTTAGCCCCTTTGTCATATATAAGGTGCTGATATACTTAGATTCTTGGAGAGTCCTCATAGTGAACTTTCTGTAGTGTTTCTCTGATAATCCCTCTATGTTTATATTTTTCTGAAGTCCTTCTATTTTATTTCTGTCTCTCTGATTTGACATGTTTGGTAGTTTGTGCAGTATTTCTGTTTATGCATTTATTGTGCTGGCTACTGCTGGCCAGCAGGTGGTGCTACTATGATCTCTGGGCTTGGCTTTCCTTATATGTTAGGAAGTGGAGGAGTGGGGGTTGGGTTAGGCTTCTTGTTCTCTTTAGCTTTTGGTACTCTTTGTGATGTGTATATATGGGTTTCTCTGTATGATTTCAGTCTGAACCCAGGCCTCAGGGGTTTGCAGCTGGGCTGCAGCTGTGTTCAGAAAAAGCAGAGCTCATTTTACCATTTACCTGCCATCTGCCACAAATTACTTTTATGTTTTGGCAACAGAGAGTATTTCTTTTTAAAAAAATTTTTTTATATTTATTTATTTTCCCTTTTGTTGCCCTTATTGTTTTTATTGTTGTTGTAGTTATTATTGCTGTTGTTATTGATGTTGTAATTGTTAGATAGGACAGAGAGAAATGGAGAGAGCAGGGGAAGACAGAGAGGAGGAGAGAAAGACAGACACCTGTAGACCTGCTTCACTGCTTGTGAAGCGACTCCCCTGCAGGTGGGGAGCCGGGGGGCTCGAACCAGGAAACAAACACCAGTCCTTGCCCTTTGTG
Source organism: Erinaceus europaeus (assembly GCF_950295315.1). Lineage (NCBI taxonomy): Eukaryota > Metazoa > Chordata > Mammalia > Eulipotyphla > Erinaceidae > Erinaceus > Erinaceus europaeus. The sequence continues at coordinate 45,867,462 of NC_080165.1, forward strand.
CCACGTGCGCTTAACCTGCTGCGCTACCACCCGATTCCCAACAGACAGTATTTCTTTTGGTTACAAATAGTCTCTGCTTTTTTGTTGTCTCATTATATGTAATTCAGCAGGCTAATGCCCCTGAGGTCATGGATTAAAAGTTGAAAGTTTCCCTTCTCTCACCTACCAGCATTGTGTGTTGTTTTGGCTACTGCTATGTGTAAGGGGAAAATGGCACAGTCCTCTACTCGAGTGTTCTTAATTCTTTGTGTTTGGTTTTCTTGCATGTACCCATCCTCACTCCAATCATACATGCAAGCATCCATCTGGGGCTGAGATGTTTCTGTAGATGTCTCAATTGTAGTTGGCGAGTTTTGTTAAGTTAGATAGTTATAGATTTTTACTGTTTTGGAGGTGATCGGTTCTGTTCCTGGTTCTATGGCCATGTCTCCTGGAAGTATCCAATGTTTTCTTCTTGGTTCCAACTTTAACATTCAAGTCTTTGATTCATTTGGAGCTGACATTTTCACACGGTAACATGTAGCTAACCAGTTTTCTAAGTGTCTACTTATGTTCCATGCCAAAGCTATATGTTTTTCCAGTCTTATATTCTCACTGCTTAAAATAATGTGTATCACACATGAAATATGCAGTGGACATGTCAGATGAATAATTAAGAAAAACAACAATTAATATATCTAGCCTTTAATGAGTGCTCACTACTCTCTTGCCTTATGATATGCATGATGATACTTTATGAAGCATCACCTGCCTTTTATAGAAGAAATAAAGATAGTAATAGGATATCAAACTTTCTTAAGGTCACTCAGCTGGCAAGCAGTGGAGTCCAGTCTCATTCTAAAGTCATTCTCCTTCAAGTTCATCTCTCTAGTCATCATGCACTAATGACCTTGTCCTGCCACAATTTTTGGCACATTCCCTACTGAGCAACATATTAATGCACTTTAAAATTAGAACCTAAAAGTAAGGGAGAATTAATAATTAAATGTTACCATAAAGAAGAACTAGATAGATCTAGATTATTGTAAGCTTTAAATAGAATGTAAAACAGACCTGAGAATTTTGTTGACTTTCAGTCTTCCATATTGTATCCAAACTGATCTTTTTTTTTTTTTTTTAAGAAAGTATTTATTTATTTATTCCCTTTTGTTGCCCTTGTTGTAGTTATTGTTGTCATCACTGTTAGATAGGACAAAGAGAAATGGAGAGAGGAGGGGATGACAGAGATGGGGAGAGAAAAAGAGACACCTGCAGACCTGCTTCACCGTCTGTGAAGCAACTTCCCTGCAGGTGGGGAGCCGGGGGCTCGAACCGGAATCATTAAACTGGTCCTTGAGCTTTGTGCCACGTGCGCTTAACCCAGTGTGCTACCGCCTGACTCCCCCAAACTGATCTTAACAAACATCTTTATATATTTAAAAAATGACTGATAGAAATTGTGAGTCCAAAAATAACTTAGTGCCCTTGACCAGTCCTAATGGCCTAATGGCAAACAAAATAAGCAAATCTTTGGTTAAGATTCTTCCTTTAAAAAAATGTTTTTTGGGAGTCGGGAGGTAGCACAGAGGTTAAAGTGCAGGTGGCAGGCACAAAGCACAAGGACCTGTGCAAGAATCTTAGTTCGAGCCCCTGGCTCCCCACCTGCAGGGGAATCGCTTCACAAGCAGTGAAGCAGGTCTGCAGGTATCTATCTTTCCCTCCCCCTCTCTGTCTTCCCCTCCTCTCTCCATTTCTCTCTGTCTTATCCAACAATGACAATATCAATAACAACAACTATAATAACTACAACAACAATAAAAACAATAAGGGCAACAAAAGGGAATAAATAAATCTTAAAAAATTAAAAAAATGTTTATTTTTATGAGAGAGGCATATAAATACAGAGAGACCAATGCTCTACTCTGCTTTAACATATGGTGATGCAGGGGGTTGAGTATGGTACCTCTGGTGCCTCAGGCATGCAAGTTTGATGCATTCCCCCTGCTCCCTTCTTCACTCCCCTTTCTCTCTGTTTTTTTTTTTTCTCTTTCCATTCTTTCTTCTTTTCCCTCTTCCTCTCTGTTAGTTCCTCTTCCTCCCCCTCTATTCTTTTTATTGAACAATAATGACACATTGGTCAAGAGTGTGCTTCTGACCAGACATTGACCCTAACAAATTAAACTGGTAGAAAGGACAGTTGTATGTTGAGTGCATCTTCTAAAATTGCTTCTGATCTAAGCTATCTCGTGACATGACTGGAAAGTTTAGAGAGTGCTGTGTCACTTTGAGCATATTCTGTTTCCCTAGAATGAGGGCATCATTGACTCTGCCTTCTACAAACAGCAACATTTCTTATTAATGGGTTTTTCCCCCCTCTACAGAACCATGGATTATTGATGGCATTGACTGCTAGGCAAGGTCCCTTGTGGCCTTAGACAAATGTGACATAGGTCTTCAGCTTCACTTCAGCAAGCACACATGCCTTCTCAGAGCAGTCAGCCTGCATGCTCATCTAAGGCACATAAGGATGGCTGCTTCCTAGAGGCAGAGGAGCTTTTTTGTGACTGACTGAAGAGAGGAAGTAGGTGGTAGGTACTGTTGACAACTATTAGAGCATCATCACCCAGACAGATGTCTTTACTGGATGTTTCTCAGGTTGACCAGAAACCACATCCTGGACTCAGAATCTTAATTGTAACCTATTTGCATACCTTCTCTTTAAGACCTTTCTAAAGTCATATCATGGTATAGGCTGCTTATCACATGTAAAAGGGCACTGAAACATGCAAAGTGCTGAAAGCTCTATTATAAGGTTATGATGGAATAATTGTTCAGTTGTTTTATCTGCCTTCTTTTCATATCTTCCAGAAAAAAATGCTCTTTTAGGAGCAGTGTGTGTGTGTGTGTGTGTGTGTGTGTGTGTGTGGTGGGGGGAGGACACTTCATAGTGTTATTAAAAGTATTAGAAAGGGACTCTTGCGTTTCACCTAGTCAAACTCTTTATAGATGAGGAAACTGCAGACAAAAAAGTAAAGGGATGAGTTCAAGCACATCACAGCAATTACTAGTGTGACAAGTGCATTTTATCTTCTAAGTCATTGTCCTTCTAGTGGCATAGACTGGTGGATTTCATCCTTTTATGGATTCACTTTATGCACCTTAGATATGGCTATTTATTCTCTGGTATACAGTCCAACTGTAGCAACTTAAACTCATATCCTAATATTTGGGGAAGTTGTTTATCAGATTTTTAATTATTTATTTTTGCCACTGGGGTTATTGTTGGAGCTTGGTGCCTGCATGACTTCATCATTTCCAGTGGTCATTACTTTCCCTTCCTCCCTCTTTCCCTCTTTCCTTCCTTCCTTCCTTCCTTCCTTCCTTCCTTCCTTCCTTCCTTCCTTCCTTCCTTCTTTCCTTCCTTTCTTCCTTCCTTCCTTCCTTCCTAAAGGGGGAGAGACAGAGAAAAATAAAGAAAGAGTAGGAAAGGAGGAGAGACATTTGTTGCACTATTCCTCCACTCCTAAAGCCTCCTTCTACAGGTAAGGACCAAGGTTAGAATCCAGGCACTTGCATGTAGCACTGTGTGCGCTCTACTGGGTGAGCTGCCATATGGCCTGGTTATCAGATTAGAAAAAAAATGCCACCTCCTTAAAAACTTGGAGGGTAAATCATATCCAGTAACTATTTAACATAGATCCTGATGTCTGAATTTTGATTTTATATTAAAACAGTCAGAAACATGTCAAAAGTTGCCTCTTACATAGATAGGTCCCAGGGCTCTGCCACTCAAAACTCAAAACCTAAATCTATCTATCTATCTATCTATCTATCTATGGAAACAAAGAAAACAAATCTATCTATGTGTCTATTTAAAAAAGTAGAAATTAGGCATACCTAATTTGATACAAATAAAATCATAAATATGATTAAAATTTTATGATTACCATTTCACATAACTCCTCTGAAACAATTAAATTTTTTTTTATTTAAGAAAGGAGACATTAACAAAACCATAGAATAAGAGGGGTACAATTCCACACAATTCCCATATCCCGATCTCCACATCCCACCCCCTCCCCTGATAGCCTTCCCATTCTCTATCTCTCTGGGAGTATGGATCCAAGGTCCTTGTGGGTTGCAGAGGGTGGAAGGTCTGGCTTCTGTAATTGCTTCCCCGCTGAACATGGGCGTTGACTGGTCGATCCATACTCCCAATCTGTCTCTCTCTTTCCCTAGTAGGGTGGGCTTCTGAGGAAGTGGAGCTCCAGTACACATTGTTGGGGTCGTCTGTCCAGGGAAGTCTGGTCAGCATCTCGCTGGCATCCGGAACCTGGTGGCTGAAAAGAGAGTTAACATACAAAGCCAAACAAATTGTTGAACAATCATGGACCTAAAGACTGTAATAGTGCAGATGAAGTGTTGGGGGTATTCCCTGCATGCTCTTGTGTACTTCTGCTTTCAGGTATATATTTTTCTCCTAGTTTATGGGCAAGGGTGAACCTATGATCTATCTCAGGATCTCAGGGGATCTGGACTATATCTAGGTTTGGGGACTTTATTGGGGAGTGGAACACCTGGAATGGAATTAGAGAATACTATGAAAGGAAAGGTCTCACCCGAGTGATGAAGCTAAAGGGTTGTCATTCCACACCTGAAGTCTCTGGTCACAGTCTGAAGTGAAGCATGCTGGGGTGGCACTCTTTGTGTTGATTAGGTTGTGATACGAGGATGCAATATTATTTTATTTGAATTGAGAGCAGCATGCAGAAAAGTGGGCCCCACCCTAAGGTTCCAGGACTGGGGGAAATATAGGCTGTATAGTGGAAATGTGAGGTTCCTGTTGTCTTAGGGTTCAAGAAGACAATGGATAGTTATTGTTATTGTCACATTATTTGGTGATAGGGTTAATTTTGGAAAGTCCCTTTGATAGGGTTTGGGGTATAGTACCCAGCATCTTGTATATAGCTGTGCTGTCAGTTGCTTCTGTTCTCCCTGGTCTAGGCTTTTGGGAGAGAACATATCAAAGACAGCCTATGTATTAAAAAGACTCAGTCTGTGTTTTAAGAAGTTCTAGACATATCATCAGTTTTTCGCCTCTTATATTAATTAAATAGTGGTTTATATAATGTTTACACTTTAATAGAATTGTACATAAACACCACTCCCACCACCAAAAGACTGTGGAACAATTTTTTTAAAAAGACAACTGGTTTATAAAATTGAAAATTCCTTTCAGTATTGACATAATTCTTTGGAATAATAATCTTAACAGCAAACTAGCAATCTAAAAGAATAAATGATGTTTTAAGAAATTGTTCATGGGAGCTGGGTAGTAGCACATTGGGTTAAGCACATATGGTGCGAAGCAAAAGGACTAGAGGAAGGATCCCGGTTCGAGCCCCCAGCTCCCAACCTGCAGGGGAGTCGCTTCACAGATGGTGAAGCAGGTCTGCAGGTGTCTTTCTCCCCCCTATCTCTGTCTTTCCCTCATGTCTCCATTTCTCTCTGTCCTATACAACAATGATGACATCAATAACAACAATAATAACTGCAACAATAATTTTAAAAAACAAGGGCAACAAAAGGGAAAATAATAAAATATAAAAAAAAATTTAAAAGAAAGAAATTTGTTCAGATGTCCTAGAGAAGAAAGGAATATTGGTAACCCCCAGAAGGACATAGGAAATCACATTTTTAATCACTCAAAAACTATCACATCAAGTGGATCTAGAGAAGGGAAGTGGTTCAGTGGTAGGGCACACTTCTTGCATGCCTGAGACCCTGTTTCAGTCATCAGCATTACGTGTGATGAAGGGAGCAGTGTTTTGCTCTCTCCTTTTCTCTCTCTCTCTCTCACACACACACACACACACCAAAATACAATGAAAACACTTAAGATAGAATGAAAAATCTAGTAACTCCACAGAAACACTAAAATTCTCTTTCAAGAGTTACCCTGAATAATGGCAATCACACTGATACACAGAATCAACTAGAGGTATTGGTGTAGTCAGGTGAAGCCAAACAGTTTCCAGCATAAGATGAAATTTCTCTCTAGTTTATAGCATTTACCTTTCTGTACACAGTGGGGATGCCAGTTAACATTTTACAGAAACTTGATGAGACTGCTGTTGTAGAGAATCTGCATATCTAAGAGGAGAAATCTATTTTAGACAATTAAGTGCCCTATGTTTCTGTCTTTCATATTTTTCTTCAAGTCTCTGGAGTGTCTTATCTTTTCAAAAATGCACAGGTTAATTCACTGAGTGCAGGCTTATGAGGGATAAGAAAAAATTTCTCTTGATATATTTCAGGACTCATTTTGAATACTCGTTGTTATAATAGTTATGTTCCTTCCCCACATGAGCGTGCTGAAATGCCTTATTCTGAGAGAACCAGGAGACAACCACTGTGCCAAAAGTGGCAGCTGGGAAAGTTAAAAAAATATAATAAAGGAAGCAAAGGCTGAGAGGTAAGAAAGACAGCTGGGAGATTTAAGGGATGTGGCTTGTAAGCAGCTGAAAGAGACAGTGGTCCAGGGAGAGGCTGTCTGTAAGCCAAGAGGCATTGTACATACTGAAGAAATATGCCAAAGATGATAAGAAATGCAGCTGTTATGAAAGCATGAATTATCAGGATTCTCAGTATGCCCAGGACATGAAGGCATTCCAAATGTATTCTTAGGAAATGAACACAGTGACTTCTTTTACCAGTATCACTCCTCAGACTTAATCCAAGTGAGCAGCCTGGGCATGTCTTTTACCCAGTCATTTCCAAACTTCTCTGGCTCTTGCTTCTGCATTACTTCTTCAGATTCTTTATTTTCCTTTCCTTCCCTTCCCTTTCCTTTCCTTTCTTTTTTTAAAATAATTTTTATTTGTTATTAATGGTATGCTACAATTTCTTTTTCAAATTCTTGTTGCCCCCTTCATAGACTCTCAATTTTCATTTCAGTAAAGCTGTTAGTGGTAGATGATTTGAACCATACATCTTTCATAACTACATTCAATATTTAAATTCAATGTCAATATTAGTCAAACTGGCAATGTTCATTAGAAGCTTTAACTATTGACACAAACTGAGAAACATTACCATTCAATTTATAGTAGTTCACAATACTAATTACAGTGTTAATATTTTCTCCACAAAATGCACAAGCAGGTCAAAGTTGTGATGATTACATAGTTACTATAATCCTTAAACCCTAAACAACTATTGACCATGGAAATTAAATTAAGTAAATGAGCAGGGAGATATTTATAGGGTATGATTTTTTAAACATGTTTTATTTGTTTTTTATTTTTTTATTTGAGAGGACAGAAAAATTGAGAGAGAATGGAGAGAATAGAGAGCAAGAGAGAAAGAGAGACACTTGCAGACCTGCTTTACCACTCATGAAGCATTACTTCTGTTGGAAGGGAATAGAGGCTTGAACCCGGGACCTTATGTATGTAATGTATGTGCTTAATCAGTTGCTCCATCACCCATCCCCTACATGATCTTTAATAAAGGTTTTAATTGACTAACAGGGACTCTGAGGTTACACAGGCACCTTTGCTAAATTTAAGTATATATGGGCCTTAGGTCAAATCAACGGGGTAAACAGTTAGTTGTATTTTCATATACTTTATTCAAGTTTGGGAGCTACTCTCTGCCTCAAACCAGATTTTTAGCCTTATTCTCAACTCTGACACCATCTCTCCAGACAATATTTTTTAGTTCACCTACATGCTAGCTATCAAACTCAAGCAAAAATTATTAAAGTCATAGGTCCCATGAAACATACCTAATGTAGACTTCCTAGCTTCTTTTCACTCCAAGAGCCCTAATTTCATCTGCTCCATTCCTACCATTGGGTTTTTGTTTATTAAACAATTTGTCCTGCTTTATATCTTACTGCCTTTCAGCCACTAAATGCAGATGCTACCATGATTCCATCTTGACCTCCCTGGTAAAATAACCTCACCAATGTGTCCTGGAATCTCACCTCTCCAGAGTCCTACCTCATTAGGGAAATATAGAGACAGGCTGGGGGTATGGATCAACCTGCTAATGTTCATGTCTAGTGGAGAAGCAATTATAGAAGCCAGAACTTCCTCCTTCTGTACTCCATAAAGAATGTTGATCCATATTCCTAGAGGGATAAAGAATAGAGAAATCTCTGAAAGAGCAGATTAAAGCACAGAACTCTGGTGATGGGAACTGTATGGAACTGTACCCCTATTATCTTACAATCTTTAAATCATTACTAAATCACTAATGAAATAAAAAAGATTTAATCATGTATAAAAATTGTTTTGGGTTCTTATGTCTAGTTTGACTTTTGAATCTGTAGAATGAATGGCATGCTAAGTTTCCCTTAGGATTTCAGAGATAATTTCTAGTGAAACATAAGGAGATTACCAAGATAATTCAGAGTCAGTGGCACTTAGTCTTTGACATCACCCAGAACTAGATTATAATTCAGTTGTAGTTTCAGCTGCAACTTCAGGAAAGCTATGTTTTCTTCTCCATCAAATGAGGATGATAATAATGCCAAGCCTACTAGCAATTTTGAAGATATAAGGTAATATGTGCAGTGCTTCTCACAAATGAATACCCAATAAATATTAGCCAAAAATTTATACATTTAAAAACTGAATGATTATAATAATAAAAAATGTCCAGTTTTGGGCAGGGGGCTGAGCACATAGTTTAGTGCACATGTCACAATGTGCAAGGACCTGGGTTCGTTTTCCCTCTTTCCTACCTGTAGGAAGAAAACTTTAGGAGTGATGAGGCAGTGCAACAGATGTCTCTCATGCTCTTTCCCTCTCTATATCCTCTTCTTTCTTAATTTATCTCTGTCCTATCTAGTAATATAAATTAAATAAGAAAAAAAAAAAGAACTAGCCACCTGGAGTTGTAGAGTCACAGAACCCCAGTGGGGGGGGGGGAGGGAAGAATGTTCAGTGGGACTGGGTGGTGGTGCATCTAGTTGAGCACACGTTACCATTCTGAGGGACCCAGGATCAAACCTCAGTCCTCACCTGTAGGGAAGAATTAAACAAGTAAGGTAGGTGTCTCTCTTTCTCCCTACCTCCCCTTCCTCTACCAATTTCTCTCTTTCCTGTCAAATAAATAATAAAATTAAAAATGTTTTAAAAGAATGTTCAGTTTCATGTGATTATTACCAATGTCTTTTTCCCAATATAAACACATAATACAGAAGATCTCTTTGAAAATAAGAACCAGGGTAGCGGGTAAGGCACCAGACCAAAGGATCTGTGAGGTCAGGTTTAGATTGGAAAATTTCTAGGCTGGGGAGACAGAATGATGTTTTTGCAAAAGGCTTTCATGCGTAAGACTCAAAGGTTCAATCCCCAGCACCACCCTAAACCAGAGCTGAAAAGTGTTCTGGTCTGTCTCTCTGAATCTTTCTTTTTCTCTCTCATTAAAATAAAATAAATAAAACATTTTTAAAAGAACTGAAAATTCCCCTTTGAGTTCTTGTAGGTCTACAGATGTTTGATTTTGCTTCTCATGTGTCCATTTATAATCTCCCAAGGAATAACCCTACCACTGCAGATTATTTATGGCAAGCACATTGCCAAACACAGTCAAAAACCAAAACATGTGGAGAGTAGTTTGGTAATACTGATTAAATAGGCATAGAGCAAAAAAAAAAAAAAAAAAAAAAGGCATTAGAAGAGTTTTCAGAAATATAGTGCACCGGTAGTAAGCAGACACGGAGAATACAGTGAGAAGACAGGTTAAAGGTCAAAAGACAAGATTTGTCTGTGATTGGGAATGAATCAAATTTGTTCAGGCTAATGTAGAGGACTTTCCTAGTCCCATTAGAATCTTCTGACCTGCTTCTTCCCAACTATTCATACCGAAATATTCCCTCCACTAATTCAGTGATGACTAGCTCTTGTGTAACAGAGACTGAAGACAGGGATCCCCATAGAGGCTGGTAGGGGTCACTAGAAAGAAGAGACCCATGAAGCAACTGGAGGAAATGATATGTGTATAGGATCTGGTTTTAGGCCACCCCACTTTGAAGCTGTGACATTGTCCCTGCTAACATTGTGACACTGGCAGGGTGTTTCCTGCCTCTGAACTTTTTCTTTGATAAATGGTGATATTATCATCTACTTCATATTGTTATGAAGATTAAACTCAAATACCTGATACACAGCATGAAGTCAGTAGTTAACAGGCCTCTACCTATGCATCCCATCTCAAATTTTCCATTATTTCTCTAAAGTCCCATCAGAATCAGAAATTGACCGGTGTTGAGATAGAAGTGGCATCACTTATGAAAATACAGATGTTAAGAGCTTGCTTCTCAGCCACAAATGACCTTTTAGTAAGTTGGAAAACGTATAATAGCTAGAAATATAAGTCTAGGGCTGGGGAGACAGTATAGTGGTTATGAATAAACTTTCATGCTTAAGGGTCTAAATTCTCAAGTTTAATCCCCAGCACCACTATATGCCAGAGCTGAGCAGTGCTCTAGTTTTTCTCTCTATATGTCTTTCTCTCTAATTAAAAAAGAAACCACCGTGAGTCGGGAGGTAAGGCAGTGGGTTAAGGGCACATGATGTGAATAGCAAGGACTGGAGTAAAGATCCCGGTTCGAGCCCCCAGCTCCCCACCTGCAGGCGGTTCGCTTCACAGGTGGTGAAGCAGGTCTGCAGGTGTCTATCTTTCTCTCCTCCTCTCTGTCTTCCCCTCCTCTTTCCATTTCTCTCTGTCCTAACAACAATGAAGACATCAACAACTATAATATCTACAACAATAGTAAAAAACAACAAGGGCAACAAAAAAGAAAAATTTTAAAAAAAGAAAAAGAAACCACCACCCAAAATAGAGAAGATCCTTACAGGAAGGAAGGAAGATCTTTTTATGTTATACATCAGACAAAGGTTAATAACCAAAAATATATTCAAGTGCTCACCAAATTCAGCAACAGAAAACCCCCAAAAAAATCCCATCCAAAAATGGGGACGAGAATACAGACATAATATTCATCAAAGAAGAGTTTCAAAGGGCCAACAGACATGAAAAAAATGCTCAAAGTCATTGATTGTTAGAAAAATGAAAATAATGACAACAATGAGGTATCATTTTATTCCTGTGAGAATGTCATACATCAGAAAGTAACAGCAAATGTTGGAGAGGTTGTGGGGGTAAAGGATCCTTTTACATTGCTGGCCCAACCCCTATGGAGAGCAGTCTAGAGAACTCTCAGTTGGCTAGAAGTGGACCTACCTTACGACCCTGCAATTCCTCTCTGGGAAATGTATCCTAGTGAAACAAATACACATCTGAAGAGGTCTGTATATACCTATGTTAATAGAATCACAATTTGTAAAAACCAAAATCTGGAAGCAACTCAGGTACCCAACAACAGATAAGTGGCTGAGAAAGTATATATACACAATGGAACCAGTACAATATTGATGCAGATCTACAGAAGAAGCATAGAAAAAAAAAAAACCAGTTAAAAAGTAGATCAAATAACTAAGCAGTTTTCAAAGAGGAGTTACATAAGGCACACAGACACATGAAGAAATGCTCCATTTCACTTATCATTACAGAAATGCAAATTAAAACTACACTGAGATACCATCTCCCACCTGAGAGAATGCCTTACATCAACAAACCAGGAGATGACAGCTGTGGGAGAGGCTGTGGAGAAAAGGAAACTTTGCTGCACTGCTGGTGTGCATGAAAACTGATACAATCAATCTGGAAAACTGTATGGGTAGTCTTTAAACAAATAAAAATGGGGCTGGGGAGACAGCATAATGTTTATACAAAAGACTTTCCTGCCTATGGCTCTGTAGTCCAGGTTCAATCCCCAAAAATATCATAAGCCAGACCTGAGCAGTGTTCTAGTCTCTTTCTCTCCATCTTATTTAAACAAAATATTAAAAAATTCTAAAATTATTTAAAAAATAACTAAATTAATATAGAATTATCTTTAGATATAGTGATACTACTCTTAGGCAATTATCCAGTAGACACTGAAACACTAATTAGAAAGAACATATGCAAGATGCATTATTCACAAAAGTCAAAGAGGGGAAGCAGTCTAAATGTTCATCAGCATGTGACTGGTTAAAGAAGTTATGGAATACATATTCCATGGAAGACTACTCTGCAATCAAAACGGTGATGTTTTGTCTTTGGAAACAAAATGGATGGAGCTGGAGGTGGTTATGCTTAGCAAAATAAGTAAAGAGATGAAAGATAACTACCAGCTGGTTCCACTCATATGTGGAATCTGGAGATCTGATTCACATGAACTTGTCAAAAACAAAAACAAAACAGAACACTCTAAAACAGAAGCAAGAAAAGTGTTTATAAGACTTACGAGAACTATGGTAGTTATCTTTTGGAGGTGGGAAGGTGGGGATATAGAACTCTGGTGGCGGGTGTGGTGTGAAACTATGCACTGTAATCTTACAATCTTTAACACACTATTGATGACAACAACAACAGGACAGAAAGGGTAAATATAAATTAAAACCTGGACTGGGTTTGGGGTATTGCACCAAAAGCAAAGGACTCTGGGGGCAGATGACCCGGAGAGGGTTGAGGGAAGGGAGGCCTTCAGGTCCTGGTACAGGATGATGGACCTAATGTGGGAGTAAGAGTGTTTGAAAAAAAAAAGTATTTTGAAGATACTTATCTTGATGAGATGAGAAATTGTACCCATGTGCCAACAACTGTATCAGAAACCATTAATCTTTCAATAAAAAATAAGACAAGAAAGCAAAACAAGAAAATAAAAATCTTTAAATAACAGAAGTATAACTTGTTTTTCTTTAGCCTTTCCCTTATCTGCCAACTGGTTAATCTGCTTCAAGTGGGAAGTGACAATAGATAAGAGAATGTCAATGTTTCCTATCACTGAGGGTGTCCAGGTCCTGCCAGAGAAACCATAACTCTTGCTAGAAGTTTTAAGTTATAGAGAATATATTTCCTTTTTAAAAAGATGTCTAATGTTCATTTTGTAAAGATTTATTTATTTATTCATGAGAGGGAGGGAGAGAGAGAGCAAGAGAGAAAACACTTTGGCACATATGATACTGGGGATCAAATTCAAGACCTCTTTCTTGAGAATCCAATATATCCACTGTGGCATTTCCTGGGTCATGCAAGATGTCTAACCTTTGTAAGCATAATTCAGAAAACTCAGGTATTGTCTTAAATGGTGTTTTATTTCACTAGGAACCAGAAGAAAATCAAAGACCTAATTACTGCCCTTTAAGTCATTCCCCATCCCCATATCCACATGATTTACTTGTTATCCAGCAGTTGTCACCTCCTCTTTTGCCTCCATGAACCCCTTAGTGACATGGCTCTTTTGTTCAAGTCAAGTTACTCCTACTTTTTAACTCCATCCTGAATTTAACAACTTCCTCCCCCCAATTATTTAAACCTCCACATCCTTTTCACATCTTTTTAAATCAATTTTCAAAATGTATGTAAGTGCATGCAGGATGTGATAGAAATGCATATTCTAAAACTCTCTTGACACCATCACTGTATGACTTTTGTCTAACCTGAGTCATCTGCAGATATGACAAGTTATCTGCACAAGTGACAGAGCTGGGAGTCAGAGAGTATTTAGAAAGGACACAAGTTTACAACCTCCTGGCGTTGCTGAAGAAGCATTACTTAAAAAACAGAGTAAAGGCTCAAGGACCATGCCTTCACTATAAAATAGCAATGGTAGGGACTGCCCCATTTTCCAAGAGGAGGCTGGATCAGCCTACTCTGCCACTTAAGGAAGACTGGTCCTGAAATCAGTGCAACCTAGAATGTTCTCAGCTATGACCATGAACTCTAAGTTCAGACTGACAGGAACTCAGAGGTTATATAGGCTCCTGTGCTAAATATTATTGTATCTGAGCCCTGGGTCAGACTGATGTGGTAAACAGTTAATTGTATTTATATATGTATATATTTTTTCAAGTTTGGGAGCTATTCTCTGCCCCAATCCATTTTTCTAGGCCCATTCTCAACTCTGAGAACATCTTCCCAGACAATATTCTTAGTCCACCTTCATGTTAAATATCAAGCTCAAGTAAAAATTACTAAAGTCATGGGCCCCTTGGAATATATATAAAATAAACTTCCTAGCTTCTTACCACCCTAAGATCCCTGTTCACTTTCTGGTTCCTGATTACTAAACGTTTTGTTCTGCTTCGTATCTTAACTGTATTTCAGACACCAAGTTGCAGATCCTACTATAATTCCATCCTGACTTCCCTAGGCAGATTACTTCACCAGTGTGTCCCAGAATAATCTCACCTCTCCAGAGCTCTTCCCCACTAGGAAAAGATAAACACAGGCTGGGGTTACGAATTGACCTGCCAACTTCCAAGTCCAGTGGAGGTGCAATTACAGAAGTCATAATTCCCACCTTTTGCATCCCCAAAAGAATTTTGGCCCACACTCCCAGAGAGGGAGAAATATTAAGGGAAGATGACGAGAAGTATCTGAAACCCATTTCCATTAGGACCCAGAGAGAGAAGAGGAGAAAAGGAGACATTTGGAAGTAATAATAGGTGTAGGTGTGACTTACAGAGGAAAAGAAGGCAGGACCATAAAAAAAATGGGTAAAAATATATAATTAGATAGATGATAGACGATTAGATAGATAGATGTAGAAATCCTACACAATCCATATCTGTGAACATGGGAGAACCACACAATTTCCAATGGAGGGAATGGGGACATGAAAATCTGGTGGTGGGAATGGTGTGGAATTATTTTCCTGTTATCTTCTAATTTTGTAAATCAGTATTAGGTCACTAAAAAAACAGAGTAAAGGTCAAGGAAATAAAACTGCTCAGCATGTAGAGGTCAGAACACATATTGAAGTTCTGAGTTTGTTCTGGAATTGCATGTGCTCAAGTGATGCACTGACTTCTCATGTGATTTAGATAATAGACAACTTAAAAAAAAAAAAAAAACAAAGCAAAAGGCCAGAAAGATAGCTCACCTGGGAGGGTGCCTACTTTGTCATGTGCATGACCTAGGTTTGAGCCTGACTCTCAACACAAGAAGCTTGGGTATATATATATATATATTTTTTTTTTTTTTCTCTCTCTCTCCCTCTGTCTCTTTCGCTATCTACTAAGCAAACCTGGGTTTATGTTTAAAACTCATTTTAGAGTTGATTGCAGATATGTATCCTTTAATGAATACATTACATGAGCTATTAAATGAAAATATATAACAACTGGTGCTCAATTCTTGTTAAAATTAGAATTACCTCTAACAGTGGCAAAAACAAAAACAATGGCATGCTTTACAATTCATATATATATATTAGCAGGGACATCTTGGATTTAAAAAGGTAATGGTATTCATCTTTCCAGAAACAAGTGACAGTCTTGATCTCTGAAGAAGCTGATTGAGAATGATCAGAAACTTTGCAACATGAATGAACAAATGTATATCAAAGCTATAAATAAAGTCATATGTCATCTTTCTTATCTAAAATTTCTAAAGTGCTTATACATATTTTGTCTCCTTTCTTATTTTGATTTACAGTTGGGATTTCAATGTCTGGAATTTAAATGACATAGCTAAAACCATTACTGAACTGTTAAATTTCATCTCAGAACAAATACTCAAAGTGAAACCTCTTTTGTACTAAATGCTTAAGCAAAACAAAGTTGGAATTTCCATGGCAACAGACTAGGAGTCTTGAAGAAGAAGAGACGACAAACGTAAGCATGAAAATGAATTTATTTGTTTTTTAGTTCCTCGTCACCTTTGCCCTCCCAAACCTCAGACTGTCTGTCATCTTAATGAGTGCTTTCAAGCCTCAGAGGGAATTAAGAAGAAGAATATTTGACAGAAGTGAGGAAGGAACTAAATATAGATCCCTTGTGAGAAAAATACATTACTTAATCTTCTCATGCACTATGGGCAATATTTCCATCTTTTGACATTATTTTTTGTGCTTTTTCATGCATAGCAAGTTAAAAATATATATATTCATTAACACAAGAGGAAAACAGAGAGAACTAGAACATCACTGTAGAACATGTGCTGTCAAAACTCAGGACTTTATGGTTTTAAGTCCAAATGCTCTAATCACTGTGATGCCTCCCAGCAAATATAGCTATTATTTGTTTGGTGTTTGGGGTAAAGATAACATCATGAGATATAACTTTGCCCTCTTTTGGAAGGGTCACTATTTGGGACAATTGCTATCAGTTCCCAAATATGTTATATATCCCTTCTGAATAATTTTCATTTACTTTGAAAACGTTAGAATGTCTAAAACGTTCTCAAGTCAACTAATTCATTGAATCAGTGTAGTATGAGAGGTAGACATAACAACAATGTTGGGTGTTGTCAAGTCAAATTTTACAGGAGGTTTCAAAATCATCTGACAGGTAAGTAACTATGGATACCAGGAATCAGACAGTTCTTGTGATCTCAAACCCACTGTTTTCTCTATCTCCGCAAATACTACCTGCTTACAAGCCAAAGTCAAAATTTCATCATGGTTACTCTTCCTCTCTTTATTATTAGATATTAATAACTTTTATTTATTTCACAAAATATACACTGAGACATTGTATAGTAAAAATATACAACTGTTAATGCAGACATTGGTAGAGATCAGGAAACACTAGTAAGAAAGGTACAGCTGAAGTAGGTATACTTTTGGTTTTCCTGAGCATGAGTATTTTAGATAAGCATTTCTCCAGGGCTGTTTAACCTATTAATTAATATTTTTAATTTATCTGATAGGACAGAGAGAAACTGAGAGAGGCAGTGGAGATAGAAAAGATGAGTGACACATAACTTTTTCACCACTTGTGAAGCTGAGAAATTGTTTTACAGGCAGGGCAGTGACACACTTGCTGGAGTGCACACATTACTATGTGCAGGGAGTCAGGTTCAAGTTCCTAGTCCCCACCTGCAGGGGGGATATTTCTGAAACAGTGAAGCAGTGCTGCAAGTGTCTTTCTCTCTCCTTCTCTATCTCTTCATCCTCTCTCAATTTTTCTCTTCTAAATATATAAGAAAAATAAAACATTAGGATTAAAATAATCAAAATTACCTTACTGGGAATTATATTAAATGAGATAATTCAAAAAGAGGATGAATATAGGATGATCTTATTCATAAACAGAACTTGGTTCAAGAACAGAAAGGTGAAACACAAAGTAAAACTTTGAGTTTGGTGTATTGCACCAAAGCAAAGGACTCTGGGAAAGGAGGTCAGGGAGGAAAGAGAGTAGTTTGTGGAGTCCTGGTACGTGAGAAACATCTAGGTTGTGAGAAACATCTAGGATGAGAGTGTTTTGCAGATACCTATATTGGTGAGATAAGAATTTTTATCCATGTGTCAACAACTGTCATGTAAACTATTACACCTCCCCCAATAAAATGATTTAAAAAAATAAAGAAAAAATTTATTTTACAAATCCAACAAAAAACCTTAGGGTGTGATGATGTTGATTCCTAGGGCTAAACAACAGAATAAAGGCAATTAAAGTTTGAGGTTGTGATATATAGGATGGTTATATGAAGTAGAAGATGCTTTAGATCTGTTATCACAACATCCTCATGTTTGGAGTTTAATTAAAAAAAAGATGCTATATTATGAGTTTGGAAAATATTAAGACCTTAAAAATCCATTCCATAATAAACATAATATATGCCACTTAGGGCAATATGATATTGATGTTCTAATACATCTCTTATTAAGTACTGCCACTTCATTGTGGAAATAATTAAAAAAATATAAACATGCCAATTATGTGACTTCCTCTCTGGCTAATTTTCACTAGAGGTCATTACAACTATTATTTGTGATAATTTATTGAGGGCGAGGGTTTACTATATATTTGGCTGTACTAAGTAATTGATGTACTTTAATATTTAATTAGTCATGTGAGAAAGATATTTCAATACTTGATCTTGTTTTTTAATTATTTATTTATTGGATAGAAACAGAGGGAAATTTAAAGGTGGAGAGGGAAACAGGGAGAAAGACAGAGACACCTGCAGCACTGCTTCACTGCTCCTAAAGCTGTCTGCAGGTAGGCAGAGCTTGCACTCAACTGGGTGTGCCACCATCCAGGCCCTTGTTCTTGACTTTTAAAAATATTTTATTTTATTCTATTTTTTATATTTATTTTCCCTTTTGTTGCCCTTTTTTTTATCATTGTTGTAGTTATTGATGTCATCGTTGTTAGATAGGACAGAGAGAAATAGAGAGGACGGGAAGACAGAGGGAGAGAGAAAGATAAACACCTGCAGACCTACTTCACTGCCTGTGAATTGACTTCCCTGCAGGTGGGGAGCTGGGGGCTCCAATCGGGATCCTTATGCCAGTCCTTGTGCTTGGCGCCATGTGCGCTTAACCCACTATATTACCACCCGACCCCCTAAATATTTTATTTTTATGAGGAAAAACACAGAGATAAAGATAGAGGCAAGAAACTAGAGCACTACTCATCACTGCCTTATAAGGGTGCTGGGAATTGAACCTAGGACCTCAGAACCTCAGGCATGAAAGTATTTGCATAATTATGTTATCTCCCAAGACCTATCTCAATATTATCTGTGAGAAATAATTTAAAATCCCACACAAAGAGTGGATTAAAAAAGGAATTGAGGGGGCTGGCAGTGGTGCAACTGCTTGAGTGCATGCATGTTACAATGTGCAAGGACTCAGGCTAATCCCCTACCCTCCAGTCCCCACCTGAAGGATGAAAGCTTCAAGAAGGGTAAAGCAGAGCTACAGGTGTCTATTTCCCTCTTCTGCCCAACCTCTTTCTTTCATCTTGATTTCTGTCTCAATACAATAGAGTTTTTAAAAGCAATTTACTCCATTCATATTGTTAGAAAGTGGTAGAGATGAAAATTAAACCTGAGTTTACCAGAATCACAGTGCTCTTCCAGCTTCTGACTGAGGTCTCCTTTATAATCCATGAATTTAGATAGATTTTCAGTAATATGAAAAAAATCCTTTAAGACTCACTGCTGGAGATGATCTTTATCATCTGCTAAATATTTAACTAATGAAATTTTTAAAGGGTATAAAAATAAAGTGTCTGAGTAGTATTTTGTTCATTGAAACTGTTACATATAAAACATGGACATTAATTCTTGTGAAAACAAGAAGTCATTCTACCTTTTAGCGAAAAAAAAAAGTCAATGCAACAGGAGATTTTTTTAAAAATTATATTTAATACAAGTGAATAGATTAGAAGATCTGAAATGTTATAAAGCAATATACACAATGAATAAATAATTTGCATGGGAGAGTCATGTCTACATTACATAACACTGTCTAGTATAGGAATACTTAAAGTAAGTCCAGTGATAATGGAGAAAGTCCGTAAAAATGCTAACCTGTCTTCCCTTGTATGAAATTGTTCAAGTATAAAAATCCAATACAGTGTAAAATAGTATTCAATTTAGTTTAAGAATAAAAATTGCAAGTATTGCAGTTTCAGAAGAAAAAAAATGTAAAGCAGCATTTAAAAACTACACAAACTACGTAAGAATAGTGAAAAACTAATGAAGTACCAATAAATGAGATCTACACAAGCAAAAATCAGAGAATGAAAGTAGCAAGATAGCCTGTTTAAAAAAAAAAACTTAAAAACTAAACTAAAAGGTGTTAAGGTAAGAGTATTCTCTTAAACAGTGCACATATGAACTTAAATAAATCCAAGTCAACATCTTTAGTTGAATAGGTTAATATTTAATATGCTACATCTAGACCTACTAAATAATTTATGCCATGAGATGAATACATAATTTTACAGTGTCACATCTAAAGTTCCTTTCTTTAGAGTGCAGCATAGTAAAACTTAAAAATAAATATCTTAAATAGCATTACTATTAAGGCACAGTATAAACCACATTACCATTAACCTTTGAAGAATTGTAATCTCAGTAACCTTGTTGTCTCATGTACTGTATTCACTAATAAATAGTTTTAAATATGATTCTGAAATATATACGAAAAAGGTGTAAAATTATTTAAAAAGGGAAAATAAATGTCCTTAAGACAGTTCTTAAGGGTTTAGAGTCTGCAAACTTTGCCTTTATTCATAAGCCACGAGTCAACACAATAAATAGAAAGAGAAGGCTGTTGTAGTAAAAGCCTGATCCTATTTCAGAATCAGAATTGCTGACACCAGCAGATACAAGTTTCCCAAAATTGAAACAGGATGGGGAGAGGGATTAGAATGTGACAAGCTCATCAAACAAGCACAAGTGATGTGTTCTTTCCAGAACTGTGTGTGTTATTGATTGTCTGTACAACTGTTGCACTCATTAATTCCACATCACTTGTTCCACAGTCCTGCTCATCCACAGGATAGATCAGAAAATAGCTTTGGTGCCTGTCCACCATTTTACCCACTGCCATGCTCCTAGGTTGATTGTTCGATGCCCATTTTTGAAAGAGGAGGAACATTATCACCTTCTTACTTGAAAAAGTTCTGTAGACCATGATGACTATTAAAAATGACAATCAGTGCTTTCACCATTTTGTTTAAAAAAACTGCTTTTAAATGCAACTCAAGCTACATATTGCTCACTCTGTTCCCTGGTTCAACTAGATTCACATAGCATTTTCTAACTTGTTAAAGGCAGTTTGCTTCCCTGATACTATAAAAACAGCAAAAATAAAAATCCCATTATAAAATTTAAGTTCCACTGTTACTTCTGCCATCATTTTTCTTTATTCAGGCTCTTTGGGATTGATTTCCAAAACTGCACCCACTGCCCTCATTCTCACCTCTTTCTCATGTAGAACACTATTGGAGTGTAAAAAAAATAATGATTCTGCTTCACAATAGCATAGCTTTTTTTCTTTTTCTTTTTTTTTTAAAGCTGTTAAGTCATTGTTCACTCTCTTATTAGCTACTAAAAACTGGAAAATTGGGAGGCAAAGAAAAAACAATTAAACTTTGATCACATGGCAGGTCTATTGCATTCGGTCTGTTTGCAGCTGCTGAGGTTGATACTGGCCAAATGCTGCAGCGGCAGCAGCTGCTGCAGCGGCGGCAGCAGCTGTCCCAGGTGCCGCCGCGGTGATTGGCTGCTGGACTGCGTAACCATAGCCCCCAGCCGTGACGTATCCTGCAGCAGCTGGAGAGGCTGCGTAAGGGTACTGGTCATAGGCGGCAGCTGCGGCAGCGGCAGCAGCTGCAGCCGAGTATTGTGCATATGCAGCTCCAGTGTAATCAATATAAGGTGTGGTGGAGGCAGCGGCTGCAGTAGGCTGGACATGTGGAATGACCACTCCAGGCTGCACAAATGCCTGCGGGTAGACATAGTGGGCAGGTATCCTGTTGAGAAATGGAAAACAAAGTCAGGCAGTAGTTGCCTCTTATGTACAACATTACTTGTTCAGAGATGAGACAAACTCAAATTTAGTGGTTATTATGTACATAGGGTTGCCACAATATCTCCTTTCTAGAAGTTGGGTGGTAGCCAAAGTCATGGAGTGCTCAAAAAGGAATCAACAATGAAAATATGATCCCCATCCCTGTAGAATTTTATCAATGATTATTTAGAAACATTACATGTTACTTAGCAAAAGTTTGGAAAATAAATAAAAGTTCTTGAGAGCTACACACCAAAGAGGTAGATCATAAAAGTTTCATTTAGGACTTTAGAAAAATTTGCAGTGAGTTTATGAAAGAAGACTATTTAGCAAATAAAAACATTAACTCAAATTCTGTGGGGGTGATGGTCTGTCAAAACTAAAGTAAATTTCAACAGAATCCATATGTTTACTATCATGGCAACCCTACTTGAAATTGCTATGCAGACTCAGCACACATTAATCTCTCTGCACCCTCAGTCACCCTTATTAAAAATAACTATGAAAAAAAAAAGAAGCAGGCGATAAAATAAAAAAGGAGTTTAAAAGTTCACAAGTGTGGTAAACACAGCAGAATCACACTTCTCAAACGAACTGTAGTGCAGCTCACTCTATTACAAGAGGCCGTTGTGGGAAGCTACAGAAATGCTATTAACATTCATGGCAGTGATTCCCAAAGAGATGTGCAGCACACTTTTTGTCTTTCTTTCTTTCTTTCTTTCTTTCTCTCCATAGAATTCATAAGGACACAAGGGTCAATCAAACCTGTTTGACTATCAGGCAACTGAAGGTCAGCCAGCTTGTTTATCTCTATGCAAGACAGACAGAAGGGGTTTTGGGGAAATGATGAGGTTGAGGAAACTGGTAGAGGATAGGGAAATAAAACTAAATATTTTTAATATAAAGATAAAACTTTAAAGGTGGATATAACATGAGTAAGGAAATACTCTTCTTGAGCCATCACTAGTGTTGTTTTATCCTCCAAATTCACAGAAGTAGATGAGCAAATCTGCTTTATTCTGCTCTGGTAATTCTATTGGCATACAAATCAATTCTATTCTTATATATTTCCTGAAAAAGTTCAAGAAAGTGAAACAAACTCAAATACCTTTTAAAATCATACACTCACAAATTACATACAAGACAAACTTCAATGACCTTATTTAAAAGTTAATTTGTTAAAAAAATAATAAATCACAATAAATATTAAAAAAAACATGCATCTCAATTCTCACTCTTGCAATTCATTACTGCCCATTTAGAACACTAACATGAATATTTGATTTGTTTTAATTTTTCTTTAGAATAATTTCCATCTCAACTTCCCATACTTCTAAAAATATGACACAATAATGCCATCTGGTTGTTGGCAAAGCTGGTTTATATCAAGTACAAGTACAAGTACAAGTAACAATCTTCAAATTTTAAAGAATTCAAAACAGAAAACTTCACATTTAGGTTTTTGCAAACAGACTTCACTTTGCCTTTTCAGTTTTACTGAAAGCACTCATTAATGAACATCCATGGAAAAGATGAATTTATCACAGAGGGTAGTAGACTTTGACCCCAATGATAAAAATACTCTCAGTTTTACTAGACTTGTATATCTTTCCCAGTGCCAGGAGAAACGACGTCATAAAGTGTTTCTGAGGACACTTAGAGATGTTCTTAATTGCTTGTCAGAAACCAGATGCATGGTCATGCACACACTCAAAAACTTTTCTGCTGGTCAGGTGACTGGCTCACCCAGAGCGACAGGTGTGACTTTATGAAACACTGTCCCCAGAGGCCACTGTGTCCACAATGTGCAGATATAGCTAAGACAGCCTCCACTCATGCCAGTTTACATGTGGTGATGGACAACAGGGGCTGCAGTGAGGCTATTTTTGATCCTGTCATGCGACAAAGGTTTCCAGCAAGTAAAATGTCTTTATAAGGCCAAAGTAAAACATCTATCAGCTGCAAAGGCCAGCCAGTATGAATCCCACTGATAGGGAGTTGTTAACCCCTTGTATTCTCACATTTCCAAGGGTAACATGGTGGTTGCTATGTTCTTATCTCTATTAAAGTTGCTGCTAAAAATAAGTTTAGCCTGGAATCTGAGAGGACAAAAGTAAGTGAGTGTGTGTGTGTGTAGAACAAATTAAAAGATAGGCAAGGCTGTTTATCAGATTTTTTTTTTTTGTCTCTGGATTTATTTAACGTTAATAGCTCTGATTTGGGGACCAGAGACAGCTCAGCATTACAGCATAGGACTTTCAATCCTGAGGCTCTAGGTTCTATCTCTGGCACTGTCATATCTCAGAGCCTCTCTTTTTCCTAAAGATAAATAAATCTTAAAAAAAAGAACTTAAAAATAGTTCTGAGTTGACAATGCCTGCCAATGAGAGTGTAAAGTTCCCTCGAATTTCAAATTCCTACATGAAGTCTGGCAAGAGTGGGCTGGGAAGATGTTTGGAAGGCAAATGAGAACACAGAGTCCTCTAAGGCTTAGGGGAAGGGGGAAACCAAAGACTACGGCAAGCCTAAAATATCTCGGTTCAGGAAGGAAGGCAGAATTGGACGAAAGGGTAAGGTGGCACATTTGAAAGAATTTCTGTATTAGAACTTCTTTTAATAGTCTAAAAATCTGGGAATCTCCCTCCGACAAGCTATCCACAAACATCCTTTACTTCAGTTAGTCATGGAATGTACAAATCTCGTCATTACAAAAGCACAAGAGCAGAGTAAATATTCTGAGCAATTTTCAAAGAAAATTGACTGTTTTCTTTTTATATCTCTTCAGGTCCCTGTGACATCTTTCTGTGACTTGAAAACCAAGATTCTTACTGTTTTCCTCTTTCATAAATCACACAAATTGCTGAGAAACTCTTTATCTCACTTGCAGGTGCAAAGTCATCTATGATCCCTAACATTACAACAAACTAGTGTACATTTTTAAATTTTATCAGGCAAGGTTTCTTATGCCACGGCATCAAAATACATTTTCTAGTATTTCTTTTCACCTTTCCTTGAACTCACTTTAGCTGGGGTCTTAAATATTTCCTGGACATGCCAACACATTCCTATATACTCAGCCATCCAAGCCTGTTCTACTCCTCTTACCCTACCTGTTGAAATCTGCTTGCTACTCAATATTGCTACTCATTATGTGTAGAACCTTAAGGAGTTTGGCTTCACATTTTTAATATATTTACTTATTTTCCCTTTTGTTGCCCTTATTGTTTTTCATCATTGTTGTAGTTATTATTGTTGTTATTGATGTCATCGTTGTTGGATAAAACAGAGAGAAATGGAGAGAGGAGGGGAAGACAGAGAGGGGGAGAGAAGGATAGACACCTGTAGATCTGCTTCACCGCTTGTGAAATGAACCCCCTGCAGGTGGGGAGCCGGAGGCTTGAACTGGAATCCTTAGGCCAGTCCCTGCAATTTGCACCACGTGCGTTTAACCCGCTGCGCTATTGCCCGACTCCTGGCCTCACAATTTTTATATGTGAAGTGAACTTAACACTTCCAACCATAAATTGCTGTGCTTTATATAAAAAAGTATTTATGTGAAAAGCCTACAATGATGAATATAGTAGGTATTCAATACAATTCTCTTGTGGCTTGGGAGGTAGATAAAATGTTGGAATATTACAAATGAGGTCCTGAGTTTGATCTTTGGCACTGCATGTTCCAAAGTGATATTCTGGTTCTCTTTTTCTCTTCCTCAATATTTCATTAATAAGCAAACAAATATAAAATTATAATAGTAATTCTCTATCTTTCACCATCCTTTAAAATTTAAGTCAAAAGGGCTGTGTGGTGGTGTATCTGGTTGAGTGCACATATTACAGTGTGCAAGGACCCAAGTTTAAGCCCTTAGATTCCCATCTGCAGGGAAAATGCTTCACAAGAGGTGAAGCAGTCTCTCTTTCCCTCTCTCCCCAATCCCTCTTAGTTTCTCTTTGTCTCTATCCATAAATAAATGAATAAATAAATAAAATCTAAGTCAACTTTGACCATCTTTAAGAAGTTTTCTTGAAGAGCTGAGTGGTGGTGCATTTGTCATCAGTGATGAAGCAGTATTGCAGGCATCCTGCTTTAATTCTCTGGCTCCCCCGTTACTCTCAATTTTCCTGTTTCTATCCAAAATCAATCAATCAATCAATCTATCTATCTATCTATTTATCTATCTATCTGAATCCCACCATTTATCTATGTATCTATGTATCTATCTATGTATCTATCTGTGTGTCTATCTATCTATCTATCTATCTATCTATCTATCTATGTATCTGAATCCCACCCTCCTGATGTGTCTCTTTCTTGTCTGAAACCTCATGGATAGCTCTTGTGGCTGTTTCTCAGTTTTGTTACCAGACTACAAGAGAGAATGAAGTGTCTTTTTGACTACATCTTGACACAGAGGAAAGAACATGACTTAAGGTTGGGCAAAAACACAATTCTGAAATTAGAAGTAGATTCTATTACCCCAGCTCATGGGAAATAAATTACTCTCTGCGTATCTTAGTATTTTTCATGCATAGAAAGAATGTTAACAACATCTTAATCAAATAACCATTGTGAAAATTAATATAGATAATTAATATCAATTGCTTTGATATTCCATGAATGGTAGTTTCTGCCCCTTTTAGTATAATACTTAGCACAGTCTTAATACAGCTAGCAAAGGCATAGTACTGAATACATATAAGTGTATTTCTACCTGATTGATCTAAAATAGTCTACATCTTCTACTCACAAATCTATAGTCTCTCCTCACTGAAATTTCAATTAAAAAAATGCTTATTTTAAGCACAAAACACTTATGCTACTCAGCAAATCAACAAGTTTCTGTATCTCTACACCATGTTGCAACATAAATGGCCCAGAGTAACCTGGGGGCCATTTAGGGACTGTAGACGTAAATAGTTCAATGACTAGAATTTCAAACAAATTAAGTAAAATTAAGAAATCTCATGCTTCTTTCCAGACCTATAATAAAAACATTTGGCACTCAAATAGGACTCAGGATGACCAGGTGTGATTTGGTAAGTACAGACTCTAGGAATTATAGCAGTGTTGAGAACCCCTTAAAAAAAGAAAGAGAAGGCTTGCTTGACTCATATGGAATGCTATCTATTTCTAATAAGAATCTCAAGTTCAAACAATTTATGCAAACAGTGATAATAGCAATCCTTTATAAAGACAGCTAATATCAGAAAGGATGAATTGCTAACAGTTACTATCAAACATACTTGTTTTTAAGTGTCCCTATAACACATTTTATTCTGATTGTTTTTCTTTTTTTTTTTTTTCATGGATTATAAGAAATACTAGTCAGTCCAAATTTCTGTAGCTAGGCTTTTAAGTCCTCTAAAACCAGTGTGGGTTCCTCATATACTAAGTCTTCTTATGTCTCCTTCACCCTACACCCTCAGATATACCCACTGACTTTTTGACAGTCCAGACACACCAATTGGTCCATATATTCTAATTAAAGCTTCCACAAAGTCTTTTCTAATTTCTCTAGCTCACTTAATTTCTTGTTATTCTGAATTCTTCTTGTACTTAAGACAATACCAAATAACAAGTAGTACACAACTGGTTGGTCAGTTTTGCTTCTCAAAGTAAAGTGTAATTTCTTCATTTTACATCACCCTCCAAGGCAGTGAAAATAATAAACATATGCTAATACCTGTTGATTAATTTCATTGTGTAACTGTTTCTAAGATGATTTATGTGAGGTCATCGATAAGTTCAACACCACTTCTTAAGGTGTACATTTTCCTCCTCAATCTCATCTTAAACATAGATTAGGCTACTTGGGGGTTGGGGGTCCAGAAGTAATAGAATCCATCAACCCACTATTTGTTGTCAGATTCAGGATGATTTGGGTACAGCACTGGCAAATGGCTGTGGATAGGTTAGATAAAGGCTTTACTAAAAGTGCTAAATGGAAGATTCTTTTACTATAAAAAAAAAGCTGGCAGTAAAGTATTACTGTTCTACAGAGAGTTTTGTCAGAAAGTATACATGAAAATGTAACTTGACTCTTTCAAGTCAAACTATTATTGCTTTTTTTGGATCTATTCTTGGAGATAGTGATATTTATCTCAGTGGGCAGATTCCAATATTTTATGTAGATGTTTGGCTGCTAAGCTAGAGAAGAAACTATTACTGAGGATAGAATAATTGAACAATAAAAGAAAGTTAGGAAGGTTTAATTTCTGGCATTAGAGCTACAATGTTTACTCTAAGTCTTCAGAGTAAACTTAGATAGTAGGGGGTCTCCCACTCACATCATGTGTGAATGGATGAGAGATAGGGAACTCAAATGTGGTATGCTGGTTAAGTATAAGACCCAGCTACAACATATATAAGCAGGCTGTTCACCTGAGTTAGGTCTGAAAAATCAAAGTTAGTGCTGTTCTATAACAACAACAACAACAACAACAACTCTGACTAGTGTTAAAGAAATCTGATGAGAGTTGTTGAACCTTTAAATTAGAAAGCCTAATAGTGGATACACATTGCAAAAGAAAGAAGCCCCTTCCCAGAAAACTCCCCAGGAAACTTAGGGCATGCAAGCAATGAATCTGTATTCTTACAGAGGAAAATCACACAATTTAGCACTCACTACAAAAAAATATGGTTAAATGGAAGTCACAGGCTACAGCTTAAAAGCAAGGAAATAAAAAGCCCTTTGCTTCCCATGGCAAAGTCAAAAGTCAACAACACTCCTCAACACCACCACCAAAACCAAAAACACAAAGAGCCCCTTCCCCAGGAAAAGGAAACACTTTCACTACAGCTCTTTTCAATTAAGTAAAAAGCACACAGTTTAGCTATCAACACCACTTCATTACTGTAATAAATAAAATAAAGCACACGGAGGTCTATCGACTATGGTGAAAAATAAAATCAACAACACCAACATCCATGCATCGTTAATCACCATCTGAGCTTGTGTGTCTGAGTCTACTGGTTACAGAGTTTAATTCCAAACAGAACTATTCCACCTCTTATCATCGTATCCTTCTGATCAGTTAGCTTAACTGTATACGATACGAGCCCTGTCAGGTTAGAAAGAGATAAATAAAATTGAGTCAAGTTGAACAGCAGTAATGGTGTTGGGGCACAATTGTTTTGTACACAAGTCACACCTGGTATTTATTGTTTTGTTTTGTAAATCATAAGCTCAAAAATTTGTCTGCTTTGGAGGCTGCATACTTGATCAGATAACTTGACTCATCTAAAAATATTTATAGTACCAGCATTAAAATATGCAAACATATACGAATAGGTATAACCAAGAATATTCTGTGATGCAATCCTGTCTGTATATAGCAAAAAGGCTTGTTAACAAATGATTGTCATATTGAAACTTAGGAGGTCTGATGAACTAACTTACCCAAAAGGTCTTTGTATAAGGGCTGGATGAAGTTGTTGAACACCAAAGGCAAAACCTAACAATGAAACATATCACATTCTCTATTTGTACATGGTTAAGCTTCTATTACTACTATATATAAAATGGAACAACTTTCAAGTAGGAAAAAAGTGACCACTGTTTTGGTATCTTAGAGAAAAAATAGATATGTTAAGGTCATTTTCATAAATTCTTTATCACTAATGCAAATACAAGTGTTAACAGACTATAAGTAGAAATTAAAAATCTACCTTCAGTCTATCTGAACTAAAGAAGGATCTTGCTTATCAAATTAAACTAAAAAGAAATTCTTTTGAAATGAACTAAGAAACAACAGGAGTTGATAATGACAGTTCATCTCAGAAATATTCCTACAATTCTGAATCATGATCTATAAAAAAGTCTTTGTTATTGGGAACATTCTGGAATACTTTAGACAGTGCTTTGGAAGATTACAGACCTTACAGATTATACCATTAATAATTCACAAAACAAATCCCGCTTTCTGTCTTTTCTGCATAGTACTCACACATTAGACAGAGACTATTTTTAATATCCATAAATTATTTGTTCAATCATTTACTTTCCTGGCATTCTAGGTAACTAGTAAATTTGTTTGGATAAAAGCGACAGTCTCCTTTCAAGAATTTAGATGGCAGATTTAAGAATTATTGTGTATATGATTTAGCCAAAGTTGGTTATCCAATAAAAAGATTTTTTTACTCAACAGTCAACTTTCAACCATTTTACTAAGGCAAATGTCAGTGTTGCAAATAATTAAGACAGTTCTATTTTCACATACACAATTCTGCTCTCTTTTGACAACTAATAAGTTTATAACATTGGAGTAAACCATTTTTCATCTGTAAACAGTCAGTTTCTTCATCTGCAACATGAGGGTTTTGGGGTGTCCAAAATCTCTCTTTTCTTTATACTAATATTCTGTGCTTTTAATGTTAAATATTCACCATCTAGATACTACCCTCACTCCTGTTTCTCTTGAGTCAGAGCTGAAGTCAGATTGTTTGCTCTGAGCATAGGGTAGTAAAATGGGAGACAACATTACGTAAAGAAATGTAACTAGCAGAGCTCATATAATCTATAGGTTAACTATCTAAATGTGGTTAAAAACTGGAAGCAGAATATGACTATAGGTCACTTGAGAAACTGGTGAATTAAGTAAGTCCAAGTCTAGGTTTGTACAAACTGTTCAAACCTCCAAGATCTATTTTTGTACACAGGTACATTTCAAGTACTGAAAGTAACCTTTACAACTTTCATGTATGTTTAATGCCTTGGCGGAATAATCAGCCAGAGTTTAACTACACTAAGCACATTTACAAATTCTCCCAGAACCAATGCTTTCTCTATGGGGGGGGGGGGTTCATTCAGTTCAGAAGGGGAGGGGAGGGGGCCCTTGGCCTACTAGGGGTGGGAAAGGAGAAAGCAGGGTATGAAAGAGCTTTTCTCACCTGGTTGCATGATCCTTGGTTTTGCTCCCAAATATGCCAGATTCACGTTAGCCTTTCTGCCATCAATGATGGGGTTGGGATCCTTGCAGGCTCTTTCTGCAGCAGCCCGGTCAGCCATGGTGACCTTAGCAACAGACACAGAGACATACACACAAACGCTCTAAATTAACCCTTGAAGGAAGCCAAGAAAGGCGGTGGGGAAGACATTCATGACATAAGCGAGGGGTTTCTTACACTTTTTGAGCTTTGTACCTTGATATCCCGTCTAAATAAAATAAAATAAATAAGGGGAAAACTTAAAAGGGACCCTTTACCTATGGATTAAAGATCCTAGTGCGACCTAGTAGAAATCTGGAAACTTGAATTTTTCCTTAGAACCCCAACCCCGCCGCCCAGCACTGTTTGCTTTAAAGAAACTCCAGCCTCACATATGCCAGGTTCTCCCAACCACCAGAGAACACTCCCCGACCACAATAGCTGTTGTCCTACTCAGGGATCCCAGCTCTTCCATAGCTGAATTTGCACGCTTAACCCCCGCGCCCCCGAATGTTTACGCTTATTTTTTTCTTTCTTCCTTCTCCTTGGATAGGCAGAGATTTATAGGTTGTTTTTTTTAAAAAAAACAAAACAAAACAATTTACCTTTGGGTGAATTTAAAAAGAAAAGAGGAGTTGGGGGGTGACATAAGGATGTGAGCCCCAGGCCTCTTGGGTCTCCCTTCCCAGTCCTAGGCAAAGCAACAGAACAGCGAACGCGACAAGCATTTTCACAAAGCAACAGCGTGTTCAACTGCCGGCCTCCTAGGCTGGAGGGCAATTCCGTGGGACTGTAGCCCCTCCCTTCCTAACCCTCCGCACCTCCAAATCCAGCAACGGTTACAGTTCTCATCCCCCCCCCCCCATCCGCTAATCTCCAGACTCCGCAGCTCACCGGGCCCCCTCAGAACCCCGGGAGGCCGGCGTCCGCTGTCTGTTTCCCCAGCTCCACCGCGTGCAAACTTTGAGTCCGGCGGGGAGGGTGAGGGTAGCGCGGCTCCCGCCCCGGGGATCCTCACACCCTCACGCCGAGCCCCGAGCTCCGAGCTCCGCTCATTCTGTCCCTCCCCCAACTCCTGCATCCCTCACCTCTATGCGATCTTCGTGCTTCCCGCCGGGCTCTTTGTCGTTCCCCCCCCCCCAACCCCA
The DNA here is from genome assembly GCF_950295315.1 of Erinaceus europaeus. Classification (NCBI taxonomy): domain Eukaryota; kingdom Metazoa; phylum Chordata; class Mammalia; order Eulipotyphla; family Erinaceidae; genus Erinaceus; species Erinaceus europaeus. Next base: position 45,898,896 of record NC_080165.1, read on the forward strand.
CAGAGCCTGTTCCCCCCCACCTTTACTCCCCCCTCCAATATCCGTGCAACTTACAAATCCATAGCCCCGGGACTTGCCCGTCTGCCGGTCGGTGATGACCACCGCCTCCTCGATCTCGCCGAAGACCTCAAAGTACTTGCGCAGACTGGCGTCGGTGGTGTGGTAGGGCAGCCCCCCGACGAAGATCTTGGTGTACGTCGTGTCCTTCTGAGTCGTGTGCATCTTCGCTCCCGCCCCGCGGCTCCGGCTCCGGCTGCGGCTCCGGCTGCGGCTCCGGCTGCGGCTCCGGCTCCGGCTCCGGCTCCGGCTCCCGCAGCGGCTGCGCCTCCTCCTCCCGCTCCGCGTCTCCCGCAGCCTTTGGCGGCCGCCAAGGGCCAAGAGCGAGCCCGGGAGCGAGAGCGGCGGCGCGGCGGCGAGCAGCCGGGGGCGGCTGAGGGCGCGGGGCGCGCGGTTCCCAAAGTCGCCAGCAGCCCGGGAGATGAGACTCGGCTCGCTCCTCCCGCCCCCCCTGCCGGTCACGGTACAAATTCTCCGGCTCGTCTGGGTTAGGCTGTGGCTCGATAGAATGTGCAAGCGGTTTCCACTCACACGGCAGGGAGGCCAAAATGGAAAAAAGAGGGTAGTCCTCAAGCGAAGAATGGGGTGCGTTTAGAGGTAGATTTTTCTTTCTGAGAAATTAGGTGGGTGTCTCAGGTGGGTCGTGGGGAGGGTCGGCGGTGAGAGCGTCCCGGGCGCGGAGGTGGGCGGGAGCGGGGCGCGGCGCCGGGGTCGGGGGCGGGGGGGGGCTGCTCCGCGCGGCTCCGGCTCGGGTCCTGTCACTCCAGCGGCAGAAGCTGGAAGACAAGAGGCGAAAACGCGTCTCCACCTCTGTGTTCCCTTCCCCCGCCGGCCAGGGGTCGGCGCCTGGCTGGGGAGGGGGCGGGCCGGACGCCTGCGATTGGACACGGCTGCACCTGGGGCGCTCGGCGCCGCCGCCCCCCAGCTGTTGGGAACAGCTGCTTCTCTCCCTGCGCGGCCCGGCGATGGGCCGCGGGCTTGGAACTCGGATCTGGCGCAGGGGTAGAGCCGGGGGACCGCAGGAGCGGCCTGGCTTGCAGTGTCGCCTGCTTTAATCCGGCAAAGTCCTACAGAGTCAGCGTGACCCCATCCGGGACCCTGGGCGCATGGCTGATTTCCAAAACGATGGCGCGAGTTGTTTGCGCTTGGTCCTCGGGGCCGAGGATCTGGGCAGCCGAGTTGGAGACCTGGAGGCCCAGAGCGATTCTCTAAGGCGCGATTCCTTATCAGGAGAGCCTGGCCTAGGATACTGAGTTAAATACCGTGAGGTCTGAAGAGTGAGGGGGCACCTTAACCTTCCTTAATCTCAAGGAGCTGGAAACGGAGAGAACTAAAGAGGCCCAGCCAGAAAGGGGGCGACGGGAGTTGGGTGGGGGTGGGGTGGGGAATCTATCTAGTCTTGGGTGTGTTGGAGAAAAACATTAGCTTTAATTACTCGGGGCCCAGGCAAGTTAGGTAACTGTAGATACCAATATCTATCAGGCACCGCCTTCTATTTCCGAGGATCTTGAATTAGTACTTTAGTGCCCACAGCCACCAAATTTGTGTTTCATCCCTAACTTCAATTATTTGGAAAGACTGGTAGAGATTTCTCATTATGAATCCTCCTTTATGCCCCCTAAAGAATTAATCTGTTTCCCACCATTTGACTTGCAAGAATGTTTAATAACTTGGCCATATCTCTTTTATCAGAATGTAATTGTAACGGGTGTAATTTATGAAATGAATTTGTTACATAACCACTGCTTTATACTAGACCTTTTAAGTACTTGTAGGCAACTCGGACTTTATTGCATTCCATATGTATATGGAATCATACTTTTTTGTTTGTTTGTTTGTTTATCAGTAGTACAATTATGTCCGTACAACCACTCAGTCACATTTGAGGTTTGGAAGAAGATAATTTAATGTCAATATGCATTGACAGTTTCACTCACCACTGCTGTCCACGATTTGCTTTTAAGTCATTTTCAGTAGTGTCTGCTGAAGTACATACATTATTTGCCCCTGGGCTGCACCTTTTAGTCTCTTTACAACAATTCAGTATTTTAACCTATTAGAAAGCAATATAATTCTGTTTCTCTTTCCTGGGCACTTTTGTAAAAGGATGAGATCCACTGCATTTGCAAAAGCTATTGGAAATGCAAATATTCTTGTGTAAAATTTCTCATCTTGATTATTTCTGCATGAGGTTTACTTTCTGAGGTCATGAATTTTTTTTTAAGATTGATCCCTTTTTCATTGTGGGAAATATGGAAAATTAAAAAAATCTAAACAAATGTATTAAAACTATTCACCTGAAGAACAATGGAACACTTTTACAGGCATATTATATCAGTACCAAAGAGTGAAATTGTAAGTGACACACACCCTCTTCCCATTGCTTCAAGAAGTCCAGGTTTAAAAAGGATTCTGTGTAGTGGAATGGCAAGAGATACTTTTTAAAAATTGGAAAAACAAAGCAAGTCTTGAAACAGAGGAATGTTTGTAGATATTCAACATTCATTTGCAGTATCACTTGAGTTACTGTACTTAGATGAGGCTCAGGCAAAAACTGTTTTTGTGAGGTGAAGCTACTTACAAAGAGACACTTTGGCTGACTTCCTTCTCTTTCTGCCTGGTCTGGGAGCCTACCCTGGAGGGGACTGTGGTGTTACCAGAGAAGAAAGATACTTGGGAATATAGCCAACTGCTTGGATGTTCACCAGGCAAAGTGGTGGGTTCTACAAGAAAATTCTGATCCTAACACTTGTGATACCTGTGTGGTAGAACCCAACTTCTGAAAATCTGATTCTTCTTGGACATTGTCTCTATCTTTTATTCCTCCTCTCCTCTCCTCTCCTCTCCTCTCCTCTCCTCTCCTCTCCTCTCCTCTCCTCTCCTCTCCTCTCCTCTCCTCTCCCCTCCCCTCCCCTCCCCTCCCCTCCCCTCCCCTCTTCTCCTCACCTCCTACTTTTTAAAAAATTACTTTTTAAATTTATTATTGGATAGAGACAGAGAGAAATTGATAGGGGAGGAGGAGATAGAGAGGGAAAGAGACAGAGGGACGTCTGCAGCCCTACTTCACCATTCCTGAAGCTTTCCTCCTGCAGGTGGGGACCAAGGGCTTGAACAGGTGTCCGTCGCACAATGTAATGTAAGTGCTTAACCATTTGTGCCACTGCCTGGCCCCTGAATTATTTCTTTCTTAGGATTAGACGTGACAGTCATTTTTTAAAAAAAATCTATTTATTTAGTAATGAGAAGTATAGGAAGAGAGAGAAAGAACCAGACATCACTCTGGTACATGTGCTGTCAGGGATTGAATTCCAGATCTCCTGCTTGAGAGACCAATGCTTTATCCACTGTGCCATCTCCCAGACCACAACTTTCCCTTCTTTCCGAGAAAGAAAAACAAAAAGCAAAAAACAGAGAGAGACTAAAAGAGACAATAGCACCAAAACTTCCGTCAATGTAGCGGGGATGCTGGTTTTTTTTTTTGTTTTGTTTTTTATTTTTTATCTTTATTTATTGGATAGAGACAGCCAAAAATCAAGAGGGAAGGGGGTGATAGAGAGGGAGAGACACTGAGAGAAACCTGCAGCCCTACTTCACCACTCATGAAGCTTTCCCCCTGCAGGTGGGGACTGGGGGCTCAAACCCAGGTCCTTGTGCATTGTAATACAAGCACTCAACCAGGTGCGCCACCACCCAACCCAGGGATGCTGGTTTTGAACCTGGAGCATACCCATGACAAAGCAGTATAGTAACCAACTGAGCGATTTTGCCAGCCCTGGTGCGTTTTTATCCTTTCAGATGAATAGATGTGCTTGACAGTTTTATCGGAAACTTTAGTAGGAGTTGAGTGGTGGTATACCTGGTAGTTTCTACCATGTGAAAAGACCTGAGTTTGAGCCCCAATTCCCCATTTGCAAGAGGTGAGCTTCACAGGTGGTGCAGTGTGCTGCAGGTATCTCTCTGTCTCACTTCCTATGAATAAGTAAATACATTTTTAAAAACCCTGTTTCATTTTGTACAAAATGATGACTGGTTATTATTCCCTGATTTTGAATTCTAGAGATCATTAAAGTATTGCTAATTATCTTTTGTTATATGATTGATCGAGAACAAAGCTTAAGAGGAATGGGAAGTCCTTGTTTTCCAAACTGATTTAAATGGAGCCATAATTTATGTCCACCTTTGTTTGACAAACCACTGAGCACTCCCAATATGCAGACGCTGTTCTAGGGCTAAGCATTGACATTCACTGTGACCCAAAGTGAATATAGTAACAAAAGCCAGATCCATTCTTGGTGGGTTTAGGAACCTGAGCCATTAAACCATGTAGCCTTCGAGCCATAAAATCTTTCTGAATCCAATGTTTCATGATTTTAAGTACCAAATACAATTACCCATCACAGATTCAGATTAAAAAAAAAAGAACAATACTTGGATAATTCTTTTACCTTCTCAGCTGTTTTTGGCAGTAAGCACTTGTGCATCCACAGACCTTGTGCAATATGATGTTACTTCATTAGAAGGGAAGAACTATAAAATACTTCAAAAGTTATAAATAGGTTCCAAGCTTATCATACCCAAATTAGTACACATGGATGACTTTGAATCCAGGGTTTCTGCTCCATGGTAAGATCAATATGATTTTATCACTTACAAACAATTACTATATACTTTTTCAAAATTAAAGATTATATACTTTATAAATGTACATATAAAACGTATTATATATACTTTTTAAGAAGTATATAAAATTATATACTTTTTAAAAATTAAACTCTTAAAGGTTGGAACTAAACTTTCAACTTTATCTTCTTGTTTCTACTTTCATCTGCCCTCTCCCCTTCTTATTAAAATAACCATTGAAATCTAATCCAGATCCAAATCTTATATAAGGAATTTTGAGAAAAGCAAGTGATATTTTATAAAGGCAGAGAAGCACTATTTTAGTTCTTGATAAATGCTTTCTTGATAAATGCTTACTCCAGAGATGGTATTGCCTGCAATAGTCATCTGCCTATAGGCAGGGTGTTACATGTCACTAGGTCTTCTGTAAATCAATTAGACACCCCCACACACACACAAATAAGCACTAAAGAGGCACTTAGTAAAAAGAACTGATACTGTGACCTGCAAACTTGATGTAGAAAACAAAAACAAAGCATTCTTGATTAAAACTGACCAATTGCAGGATATTTAGGCAAGGCACTTCAAAAAACAAAAATATGACTGTGATAAAGTCTTTCTGTTTTGGTTGTTTGTTGTTGGGGAACATTTTCTTTGTTTTGAGGGTCTGGCATTCTGTTGTAAAGCCAATAGGTTTTCTACTCTTTTGAGAAGTCTCACGCTTTTGAGAAGTCTCACGAGTAGCTGTATTTTTGTTTCTCTGGGTGGGTTGGTGTTTTTTTTTCTTCTTAGTAACAGATAACAAATGTGTGGAATAGGTTATGCTGCTATTTTAGTATGCAGAGGACTTGGCAGTCAGAAACCTAATCAGTTCAGCTCAGACTCACCTCTGGGAGAATTCTATTCATGCTGCATTAAACTACATCTAAGCTGGTGAGTATAATGAAATGGAAATCTGTAACTGTTATTCAATCATTATAGCCATTATGTTTCTTAGACACCAAATCCAGGAAATAGAAAGCAATATAAGTTGACCTGGATGATGAGACAAAAATGAAATGGGGATGGGGGTGGGGGAGGAAGTAGAAATAAGAAAAGTTCACTGCCAACTTTGGCCAATGATTTCATTCTGTCTGTGTAGAAGTGATTTTAGGCATCCATACACTTTAAGTTATAGTAAACTCTGAAAGGCCAAAAATACATATACAGAAAGAATAAAAATAAGAATGCAAATATTTTCAATTCAAACTGTACTTTGGGTTTCAGTCTTTAAACTGTGAACTTGGGTGCTGCCAAGTTATTTTTAGCAAGTTGATGATGCTCTCCAAATATATTGAATGACTCTTCCTTGATGACAGATTCATTCTAATGATGTTGTTTGAATGCTGGACACAGTGTGGTGGAAATAGTCCTGGGTTCCGAGATAGGATATCTTGTCCCTGTGGCAGGTAGCTACTTACTAGTTACAAGACTTTGTTTGATTTACTCTGTTAAAAAGTACGGATGTGGTAAAAACAAACCAAAAAATCCCTTTTATAACCTTTCCTAAGACTAGGAGAAAGGACGCTAGACCAACCCACTGATTTAGAGAAATATCTATAAATTCATTAGGTGGATTTATTATTTACTTAACTTTTAAACTATTTGAGACAATTTTATAAGACTGGCATTTTCTGTATGGAGAGGCATACTTTTGATAAAAATCATGAAAAATGTACAAAGAAGTAAATTAAGATCACTCATAACTCTTTACCATTTATTCAATAGAATGTCTACTTATGAGATCCTTGAGTATAAATATGTACATTAAGTATACAAACAAGTGAAATGCTATACACTCTTTTGCTCTCAGTTTTTCAACTAATACAATTAATTTTAAATGCATAAGTAGAATTTACTGCATTTACTTATTTAAGCAATCTCTTATTGTTGGGCATTTATGTTGTTTCCAATTGTTCACTGTTATGAAGGTTTCTGCAATTAATATGCCTGTAGATAAATCTTTTTAATCCTCCTTGATTATTTCCTATTACTGGTTTCAAAGACTGTTTTCACAACTTCCAACTCCTAACTCCTAGAATAGTATTTGCTAGATAAAAATTGCCTAAACATCTGTTGAATGACTAAGTACATTTTAATAGTTTAACTCAGTGGAAGAATATGCTCATAGATAACTAGATCTTTTGATACACATTGACAAATTGCCCTCCCAAGAGTAGTGTCAGATTTTATTTCCACCAGCATGGTACTGATGTCTGTCTTCTTGAATCCTCATTGACACTGCTGTACAAGATAGAATGACTTTGTCTGCAAGTAAAAATAATCATCACTTACACTTATTTAAATAAGAAAAATGAATTTATTGTTCTTATAATAGAAAAGCCCAGAGACAAGGCAAACTTCCAAGTATTAGTGTGAACCCCAGGCCACTTTGCCACCAAACTGTCACTACATTTTCTGAGGTCCTCCTGCCCTTATCCTCCTTGGGTTGGTCCTCCTTAAGCTTACTCCTCCAAAATAATAATAATAACAATTTCCTCTAGTTGAGAGGGTAAAGGAACCTTTTTGCACTGCTGGTGGGAATGTCAGTTGGTCCAACCCCTGTAGAGAGCACTCTGGAGAATTCTCAGAGGGCTACAAGTGGACCTCCCTATGACCCAGCAATTCCTCTCCTGGGAATATTTCCTAAGGAACTAAACATACCTATTCAAAAAGATCTGTGTACACCTATGTTCATAGCAGCACAATTTATAATAGCCAAAACCTGGAAGCAACGTAGGTGTCCAAAAACAGGTAAGTGGCTGAAAAAGTTGTGGTATAATACTCACCTATTAGAAATGATGAATTTACCTTCTTCACCTCATCTTGGATGAAGCTTGAAGGAATCATACATATTAAGTGAGATAAGCCAGAAGGAACGATGAATATGGGATGATCTTACTCATAGACAGAACTTGAAAAATAAGAACAGAAAGGGGAAACACAAAGTAAAACTTGGACTGGGTTTGCTGTTTTGCGCCAAAGTAAAGGGGGAAGGGAGCCTTCTGTTCCTGGTGCATGGTGATGGAGGGGGACCTAGGCTGTGGGTGAGTGTTTTGCAGGAAACTGAGAGAATTTACACATGTCCCAACAACTGTAAATCATGAGTCCCCCAATAAAATAAAACAAAATAAATTTCCTCTAACGCATTGGGGATTAGCACATGGCTACACAGTGTACTATCCAAGTGTCCTAGTTTACCAACACTCCTTCAAGACATTTATTTATTTATTTTTTATTTCCACCAGGATTATCTTCAGGACTCAGTACCTGCACTACAAATCCATAGCTCCTGCAGTGCCACACACTCCTCTCTCTCCCTTTCTCTCTCTCCCCTTTCTCTCTCTCTTTAGATAGTACAGAGAGAAATCGAGATGAAGAAGACAGAGAGAGAGAGAGGGAGAGAAGAGAGACACCTACATAACTGTTTCATCACCCGTGAAGCATTCCCCTCGCAGGTAGGGAGGGTGGACTTGAACCCAGGCCTTTGCACATGATAAGCAACTGGGTGCTCTACTACCTTGCCTCCTCCTTCAAGGATTTTAATTGACTGCTGGCAGCATTCAGAGTCTTGAGCTTCTTTATTCACATGCAGAACACAAATCTTTCTGCTCAGTTATCAAAAAGGTCTTTGGTTTGATTGTATCATTTTATGTGGCAAGCTCGTATTTAAACTGATCTGAGAGGCCAAGGACATGTGATTTGCTGACTTTTCTGGTCTGGGTTTCCATCTGTTTTCCCATTGTAGGGCAAATTCCCAAGCACAGAGAGATAAAATAAAGGTGACTTGTTCAGATCTGTGATGGCCAATCTATGAAAATGTGGACCACCATCAAGACCCAACAAAGACAATAGGTCTGAATCATTTAGAAAAAACCATAGTGTGAATGCTTTAGAAATAATATAAAACACCTCATTGAACATTGCTATGTAATTGAAACACACACACACACATGTTTTTAGGGTAATATATTTTCTTGCCATCTGATCATTTCCCTTTATGTCTACAGGTCTTTGCTTAATTTCTTGAGAAAAGGCTTTTTTTTTTTTTTAAAGGGAATATTGTCTTCAATTAAGCCTTCAATTTTAAAGAACTATCTTGGTAGATGTGTACCATATAACTCAGATCATCCAGTCCAATTCCCAAAATTTAGAATTTGGGAATATAGAGGTCTAGAAAGGAATGACTTCAGGTGAAGGTAGATAGCATAATGGTTATGCAAAGAATCTGTCATGACTGAGGCTCCAAAGTCTCAGGTTCAGTCCCCCACACCACCATAAACTAGAGCTGAGCAGTACTCTGGAAAAAAAAGTGACTCCCAGAAGTTTATACATTTAGTGAAGGACTAAACTGAAATTCAAGTAACTTTATCTGTTAAAAACATTTATTTACACAGTTTATATATGAGAAAGGAGCCACGAATATATAGTGGGAAAAGACAGATGTCTCAATAAGTATGTCAGGAAAACTGGGCAGCAACATACAAAAGAATAGAATTGAACCATTGTCTTATGCCAGAGACAAAAAAGTTTTTATCATTTTATTGTGAGGTTAATAGTTTATAATACAATTGTTGACACGTGGGTACATTTCTTTAAATCTATTTGCACTTTTTAATAATGTAATAGGCGGTTTAATGGTTTACAACTGTTGACACATGGGTACAACTTCTCATCTCTGCATGATAAGTATTTGTAAAATGCTCTCATACCTGTTCTGGTTTCATTTCTTTTTTTTTTAATTTTTATTTATAAAATGGAAACACTGACAAAACCATAGAGCATGAGGGGGTACAATTCCACAAAATTCCACACAATTCTTACCACCAGAACTCTGTACCCCATCCCCTCACCTGATAGCTTCCCTATTCTTTAACCCTCTGAGAGTATGGATCCAGGATCATTATGGGGTGCAGAAGGTGGAAGGTATGGCTTCTGTAATTGCTTCCCCACTGAGCATGGGCATTGGCAGGCCGATCGATACTCCCAGCCTGTCTCTCTCTTTCGCTAGTGGGGCACAGCTCTGGGGAAGTACTGCTCCAGGACACATTGGTGGTGTTGTCTGCCCAGGGAAGTCCGGTTGGCATCATGTTAACATCTGGAACCCGGTAGCTGAAAAAGAGTTAACATATAAAGCAGAACAAATTGTTGACTAATCATGAATCTAAAGGCTGGAATACTGCAGATGAAGATTTGGGGTCTCTGTTTTGGAAATAGCTAGTATGTCTATTTTAGTTATATTCCAAAGGGCACATGACTATACTAGTTTTTTTCCTGAGCCTGACATCTGATATGCAGGTGGACCCAAGTTGTTATCTGGGAAGATGATGTCATGGCTGGGAAAAGGGCAAGAAAGCGGGATCAGGGGAGAGAGTAGCTCCCAAATATGGGAAAGTTGTACAAATATTATTGACTGTAAACATCATCGATTTGATCTGGGGCCCAATTCAGCTTAGGAGCCTATGTAACTTAAGTTCATTTCTATGACCATGCACCAGGACTCCACTGCTCCCTTCACCACCTCCTTACCACAGACTTCTCAGAGTAATACACTGATTGATTTGATGTAATAAACTGCACCTAGTTCAAGTTTTACTTTGTGTTTTGCCTTTCTGTCCTTGCTCAAAAACTAAAATTAACTTAAACTGAATTAATGACTTGAATGTTAAACTTGAAACCATAAGTCTTCTATAAAAAATATAGGCAAATAACTCCTTTACATCAGTCTTGGTGATAATCTTTTTGCATGTAGACATTAAAAACTGAAGCAATGAATGTCTGTTTTTTTTTTAACCAGTGCGACATAACCAAACTAAATGTTTCTGTACAGCAAAGAGAATCATCAGTAAAATGAAAAAGCAACCTACTGAATTGGAGAAAATATTTGCAAATCATATATCTGATAAGCTGATAATATTCAAAATAGATGAAGAACTCAAAGAACGGAAAGGCAGAAAAACAGTCCAATAAAAACAAAAACACAAAATAAAAACATCTGCACACACATTTTTCCAAAGGAGACATAAAGATCACCAACAGGTTCTTCAAAAAATGTGAAACATCATTAATTACGGGGGAAATGCAAATCAAAACCATGATGAGATGTCGTGCTGCGAAGCAGAGGAGAGAGAGAGGAGATCTGGAGCGGAGAGGGAACACAATCCTTTATTTGCGCAGGCACCTCAGAGTTGGGTGAGAGCGCAGTGGTTTGGGCCATGTGGAGCTAGCCAAAATGGCTTCCTCGAGCAGCAACCTTCCCTGCTCACCAAAGTGAAAAGCCGGCAAGAGAACGAGGGGCGGAAGAAGAAGGGCTTTATAGGGCAAAAACCGGGAGTGACGAGCAGGGACAGGATTGGTTGGGAAAGGTACTCTGAGAATGTCCCAACTCTCCTGGGAACTAGCAATAGCCTGAGGGGACAACATGGCAGATGTGACTGCATCTGCACAATTTCTCAGCAATGAGATACCAGTTCAGACATATGAGATAGATACTGAAAAAGAAAATAGAAGAAATAAATAAGGATGGCTATTATTTAAAAAAAGAAAGAAAGAAGTAAGAAATAAGGAGGAAAGGAATCTATGCTGTATTTCGGGGAATGTAAATTGAAGCAAACACTATGGATTATGGATCACAATAAGGAGGTTCTGAAAAAGATTATAAGTAAAAATACTACAAACTACACCCATTCAAGTCACTTTATTTATTTATTATTGGCTAGAGACAATGAGAAATTGAGAGGGAAGGGGGATACAGAGAGAGAGAGATAGAGAGAGACACTGCAGCTCAGCTTTACCACTCATGAAGCTTCTCCCCTACAAGTAGGGACCAGGGGCTTGAACCTGGGCCCTCATGCACTGTATTATATATGCTTAACCAGGTGTGTCACTACCTGGATCCCTAATTTTTTTTTTTTGCTTCTAGGGTTATTGCTGGGGCTCAGTGCCTGCACCATGAATCTACTGTTCCTGGAGACCATTCCGCCCGCTTTTGTTGCCCTTGTTGTTGTAGCCTTGTTGTGGTTATTATTGTTATTGTTGATGTTGTTTGTTGTTGAATAGGACAGAGAGGAGTGGAAGACAGAAAGGGGGCTCCAACTGGGATCCTTAAGCTGGTCCTTGCGCTTTGTGCCATATGCTGCACTTAACCTGCTGCGCTACTGCCCAACCCCCTCCCTAAATTTTTTTAAAAGGGAGAGAGAGAGATAGGGAGAGAGAGAGAGAGAGAGAGAGAGGAGGGGAGAGGAGGGGGGGAGGGGAGGGGATAGGAGAGGAGGCACCATGGCATTAAAACTTCTTTCAGTGTAGTGGAGGCAGGGCTTGAACTTGGGTCAGGCACATGATAAAGCAACACACTATCCAAGTGAGCTATTTCACTAGTCTTCTGGGTATTTTCTGAAGGTAACAAACAGCTATCTCAAAGGGATATTTGTTTTCATGGTCATTGCAGCATTATTTACAATAATCAAGACATAGAATCAACTTAAAATTTCATCAGTGGTACCAAGGGTTATTCTTTATATCCTGGGTATGTAATAGCTTACATCACTTAGGTTTGTGTAGTTACATTCTACTACATTCTTTTGAACTTTACTTATTTGGACTTTTATTGGATAGAGACAGAAACTGAAAGGAAAAGGGGAGATAGAGAGGGACAGAGACAGATCTGCAGCACTGCTTCACCACTTGTGAAGCTTTTCTCTGCAAGTGGGAGCTGGGGGCTTGAACCCGAGCCCTTGTGCATTATGACATGTGTGCTCGACAGTGTGTGCCATTACCTGGCCTCCCATTCTATTACATTCATACAAAGATGAAATCACTTAATAATTTGTGTTCCTCAGAATGCATTCATGTTAAGTGGTGGATCAGTGCATGTAAATGGAATATCATTCCAATATTTTAAGAACTTTACAATATTTTGTAATCTTTGAAAACCTTTCCCATTAATTAACCTCCCAATAACAGTTGTTTTTTTTTTCTCTTTTTATTTATTTAATTGAGGGAATGATGAAAACAACATAAAACTAGCTGTATCAGAATTTAAAAAATTCTTTTCAACATAGACTTCCTTTCCTTTTTTTTTAATTAGTGATTTAACCATATTTTTAAAAATTATAGGATTTTAGGAGTGTAGTTCACACCCACACTGATATAAAGAAATGCCCTACATCTCTTGTTATTCTGGAAATTTAAGTTAAGGCCACAGTGAGCTACTACCACCTCACACCTGTGCAACTGGCTCACATCAACACGAGGAAATGACAAAAGAATGTGGATAAAAAAGGAGTCCTGATACATTGTTGTTGGGAATGCAAGCTGGTGTAGCCACTATGGAAAGCAGTATGGCGACTTCTTAACCAGATAAAAACGGAAATACCTCATGATTCTGAAATACCATTCTTAAGCATGCTACCATGTCGGCAAGCAATTTGGAAGCAGCTGCTACAGAGTCTCACCCCTTGTTTCCAAGCTCATAGATTTTACACTGTCAAACCAAAAGTCATTCCGTCCTGGTACCCAGCAAGACTTGGAGGCAGCTGCTATAGAGATGTTTCCCTTGCTCATAGATTTATTGTTGACCAAAGGCTATTTCCAGTCCTGGTGCCTTGCTACTAGCATTTGATTCCTATCACTTTCTTTACTATCTGGGAGGCAGTATAGGTGCCTGTTGTGGCCTGGGGGTCTGCTGTAACAGTGACTACCTGTTAAAACTTGAAGGCCAGGTTGTGATTTCATGAAGGATGTTCATTTTCAGTTTTTCTGGGATAGTTAGCTAGGCAGAACCAGACTCAGTCCACTGCTGGTACTCCGTGAATCAAGGTCTAGCAGATCTGTACAACCTCAGAGAAAAAAAACCTACTTAGTTTGATTAATAGGTGTCTCTCCAACATCTGGTCCATGCCAAGTGCAGTAAGGGCAAAAAGGAGACCCTGGTCTCTACTATGTAGACAGTGAAGGAAACTAGATCTCAGGAGCCATCTATCTTCACTATAAATTTGGGCTTTGTGTCTCATCTGGGGTCACAGATTAGGGTTATCCCTATGGCCTGGAGGTGGAAAAGGCCTATAATTTGGCCTATGGACACATCTATAGATTTGTCTACTCTGGAGGCTCAATCCCACTCTTCAATGACAATGAAGCTGTCCTTCATCACAAGTATGGTGAATCTACTTCCTGAAAGAAGGGTGAACATGACAATTGAATATCTTGTGGTGGCTATTGTTGGCACTGTGAATCCAGCACCCCACCCTGTAGTGGAGAGGGCCCATAAATGTACTGAAAATTTCTTTAAAGCCTGGTGCATTTTATATATGTTATATATTACCAACTTTATATATTACCAACTATTGAACTACTATAGAGGTGATTATTTGATTTACTTTATTGGATGTCAATATTATACTATCTGACCTCAAAAAAATAAAAGAACACATTATTTTCATGAAGGATATTCATTTTCAGTTTTCTGGGATACCTCAGCTAGGCAGGACTGTTTCTTCTGTAGAAGAAATACTTCAAGAATGGCAAAATAGGAACTTTTGAAAAACTGCTCTCACATAAAAGCAGTAAGAACATTCGAAAACGAATAATTGAAAGCAGCCTTTCATAACTCTGGAACTTAATCAAAGGCTTGCAAAAAATTGAGGCATGTTTGCTGAAGAAAAATAAATGAATTTGGTGACAGTAGTGAGGTCTGCAACATTTCATCTTACCCAGTACTGTGGTAGCCTTGGACATCAATAGTCTTGTAATCACAGGTCTGAAAAGCAGCAGCCTTGAAGTCACCAGAGGGGGCTAAGTGGTGTTGGAGCCTTTCCAAATACACAATTCCCACTGATTTGTCATTATTTGACCTGTCGGACAGTTCCCTGAAAATCTCCATTTACAGAGCTTGTCTTTATTTGACCTCATGCAGAACTCATTCCATGTAAATAGTCTATTTCCTTGAGGCATTTGTCAGAAATTTTCAGTGGCCATTGTTAAACATTGTTGCTGCCAGCAGTCATAATAAGTGGTGACTAAACAACTTAAAAAGAGCTTGAGAATGATATGTCCTTAGGGTACTTTGAGTAATTCTGGAAGTCATATTCTTGAGAATGTAGGAAGTGACATATGCAAATGCAAGGCCATGTCCTTTCCTAGAAAAAATCTGAGAAGATCCTTTAAGTCTTTCACTTACCTGATCTTTAAGTGCTCTGCAAGCAGAAAGTGTATTAAATTATAGAACATTCACTGTGAGTCCTAACATCTCTAAAAGCTTCTTATAAAAATTTAGGAGACTTGTTTATTCAATGCATTTAAGAAAGCTGATGTCTTCTTATTAGATGACAATTAAGTGGGCAGAGGCTTCAGTTGTTACACACAACAAAAAAATACACAATTTGTAGAATTAGTTTAGAGAGTCATCAAATAGCAGCAGCAATAACAATAGCAAACAGTTACAGATCATGAGGAAAGAGAATCAAAATTCTAGTTTTAACACATTGTATTATTTTAAAAGTTTAATTTAATCAGAACTCTAACAAAAAAAATACATGAGTGATATAAGAAAATGGGAAAGTTCATACATAGGGACTCACTCAGTAGAGTGCGTACATTACTTTGTATGAGGACCCAAGTTCAAGTCTCTGACCCCCATCTACATGTAGGAAGCTTCACAAACAGTGGAGTAGTGCTGCAGGTATCTCTTCTTTTCTCTGTCTCTTTCTCTATCTCTCTGTCTCCTACCCTCTATAACAAAGGATTCTGGAACTGTTGGAGTTCTGAAGGGACTCTTGTGGCAATAAACCAACCAATAAATAAATAAATATAAAAAGAAAGAAAAGAAAAAGAAACTATCCTCAAGAAAGTCCAAGGGCCAAGGCAGTGACACACCTGATTCAGCACACACATTACCATGGATAAAGGCCTGGGTTCAAGCCCCCACTCTTGACCTGAAGGAGGACATTTCACAAGTGATGAAGCATGTCTGCAGTTTTTTTTTTCCCTCTCTCTCTCAGCAAATAAATCAGAAAGGGAAAAAATGGTCCTGGTAACAGTGGATTCATAGTGCTGGCACTAAGCCCTAATGATAACTCTAGTGGCCATTGAAAAAGGGAGGAAGCAAGAAAGAAAAGAAGGAGGGAAGGAAGGAAGGAAGGAAGAAAAAAGAAAGAGAAAGACAGTCTATAAATTGAATTTACTAAACAAAGACAGCAAATCATTATTACAGATACTTTCATCTAAGGATTCATATAAAAAGTATGGAATGATGTCTTTCAAAAAGAATATCAATAATGTGATAAATTATAAAAGAACATCAAATAGAAATTCTACAGTTGAAAAATACAATAACTGAACTGAAAACTTTGCTAAACAGCTCAATAAAAAAAATTGAATTAGGCTGTTAGGCCGTAGGCAGTGGGTTAAGCGCAGATGGCACAAAGCGCAAGGACTAGCGAAAGGATCCCGGTTCGAGCCCCCGGCTCCCCACCTGCAGGCGGTGAAGCAGGTCTGCAGATGTCTATCTTTCTCTTCCCTCCTCTCTCCATTTCTCTCTGTCCTAAGAATTCCAACATTAGTAACAACAATAATAACTACAACAAGGGCAACAAAAGGAAATAAATAAATATTTTCAAAAAATTGAATTAACAGAAGATAGAACTTCTGAACTTATGAAAAGAATTCTAGATATCCAGTCTGAGAAAGAAGGAATGGAAAGAAGAAAACATGACCTGAGAATTACAGACATTCTAACATATCAATATATACTTAAGATTGGCTTTCTATCATAGAGTATAGGTAAAACTAACTCAAAATGTATCAGAACACTAATTTGAAAAGGTAACAGAAAAAATGACTTCTGGAAGAGAATATAGGAGTGATTCTCAACAATTTTGGATCAGGTATCAGTTATGTAGCAATAACACCAAATACACAAGTACCAAAAATATATACATATATTGAACATAAAATTGAAAAAAAATTGTGTTTCAAAGAGAACAAAGAGACACAAAACGGGAAGCCATTCACAAATAACAAGGAACTTACAACCAGAAATGAAAAAAAAATAACTCTTAAAAACTTAATAGGGAAAAGACGAATAATTCAACTTTAAAAATGGACAAAGAACTTACATGTTAAAAAACATCAACATGTAAGTGATCACATAACTTAAAAACTGCAAATCAAAGCCATTATGAAATACTTCACTCTCACTAGGGTGGCTAAAATAGAAAAGGCAAACAACCACAAGTGTTAGGATATGTAAGACTTGGAACCTTCATATATTGAAGGTATTTATGTAAAATTAAGCAGTTCCTTTAGAGAAGTTTGATAGTTCTACAATGAAGTTAAACACATATCTATCATGTGATCCTGGACATTTACCCAGGTAAGTTAAAAACATAAATCCTAAGAAAATAACCAATACATGAAAGTTTTTAGCAGCATTATTTATAGTAGACAAAACATGGAAATGATCTACATACGTATCAATTAAGTAAAGGATAAAGAAATGTCTAACCGTGCAATGAAATACTAGTTGGCAATAAAATGCTAACTATTGCTACAACACAGATAAACCTCGAAAAACTTATATTAAATGTAAGAAATTAAATACGAGAAGCAACCAATAGCACAGCTATATACAAGATACTGGGTACTGTACAGCAAACCATAACAAAAGGACTTTTCAAAGTTAACCCAATTACCAAATAATGTGATGATAACATTAACTATCGATTGTCTTTTTGAACCCTAAGACAGCAGGAACCTCACATCTCCACTATAGAGCCTCTACTTCCCCCAGTCCTGGAACCCTTGGATAGGGCCCACTTTCCCGTATGCCTCTTCCAATCCATATCAAATAATATTGCATCTGCCGATCACAACCTAACCAACACAACGATTGCCACCTCGACATGCTTCACTTCAGACTGTGTCCAGAGACTTCACGTGTGGAATGACAACCCTTCAGCTTCATTACTAGAGTGAGACCTTTTCTTTCATAGTATACTCTAATTCCATTTCAGGTGGTTCTCTTTCTAACAAAGTCCCAAAACCTAGATATACACCAGTTTCTGTGAGAGAGAGCTTATGTTCACACGTATCCGTAAACTACTGCAAAATATATACCTGAAAGCAGAAGTACACTAGAGTTTGCAGTGAGTACCCCCCTAACACTTCCTCTCCACTATTCCAAGCTTTGGGTCCATGATTGCTCAACAATTTGTTTGGCTTCGTATGTTAATTTCTTTTCAGTCACCAGGTTCCAGATGTCATCAGGATGCTGGCCTGGCTTCCCTGGACTGAAGACCCCACAAATGTGTCCTGGAGCTCTGCTTCTGCAGAGACCCACCCTACTAGGGAAAGAGAGAGGCAGATTGGGAGTATGGACCGACCAGTCAACACCCATGTTCAGTGGGGAAGCAATTACAGAAGCCAGACCTTCCACCTTCTGCAACCCACAATGACCCTGGGTCCATGCTCCCAGAGGGATAGAGAATGGGAAATCTATCAGGGGAGGGGGTGGGATATGGAGCTTGGGTGGTGGGAATTGTGTGGAATTGTACCCCTCCTACTCTATGGTTTTGTTAATTAATCCTTTCTTAGATAAAAAAGAAAAAAAATAAATACGAATGGCCACAGACTGTATTATTTTATTTGTAGAAAACAGAGTAGACAAACCCATAGAAACAAAATAGACTAGGGGTTTCTAGCAGGAAAAATATAGGGAGTGACTTAGGGGTTTCTTTTTAGATAAAATATCCAAAAATATGATAATGTTAACTGTTGCACAACTCTGTGAATCTAGTAAAAGTATTTTCACTGTACACTTTATAGGGGTGGATTGTGTGGAATATATATCATACCTCAATATGTTATTAAAATGACACTGAGAAAGTCATATCCTTATTAACATGAATCATCACTGTTTAGAAAGAATCTACTTGAATTGTTGAGCTTAATATCACAATCAAAATGTACTATAGCATAAAGTGATTCCTTCAAACAAACAAGTAAGGATATGTTATATAGAAATATGTTATATATTATATTTCCTTGGATTTCTTTATTAGTAAAAGAAACAAGAAATCTACATGGGCAAAAAAGAAGATCAGTCACTCAAGCAGGAAGGAAATGAATGCTTTCTTCTCCACCTTTTTAAAATTAATTAATGTCCTTAGGGAACTGGATAATGACCACATACTCGGGGGAGGATGAGGCATTGCCTTTATTAAAACATTTTCAAAGGGGCTGGGTTGTGTGTGGTACACCTGGCTAAGTGCACACATTACGGTGTGCAAGGACCCAGTTCAAACACTCAGTCCCTATCTGCAGTGGGTGGTACAACAGTGCTGCAGACCTCTCTTTCTCCCTCTCTCTCTCTCTCTCTCTCCTTCTTTATCTCCTCTTTACCTGTTAATTTCTCATTATCTCTAACTCAAATGAAATGAAAATAACTAAAAATATTTTTCAAAATTGAAGAACATTGTATTACAGCATTACAGAAGTTTTAGTGTTGCACCATTGGAAAAAAATCTACAAATTCTGGGGTACAGTGAATGTAACTTTAACTTTCACTATGGTAGCCAAATAGCATGGATGTTAAGGTTATAAATGGTGTTGCCAACTGCCTGAATTCAAATCCTGTCGCTGCCTTCATTCTTTCTGGTATAAAGAAATTGGCTAGTATTTCTTAAAATATTACCCTACTACAAAAAAAAAAAAAGAAAGAAAGAAAGAAAGAAAAAGAAAAAAAGCAAAAAAACATTCCAAAAATGTTTTGAGCATTGGTCTTATCATTGGAATAAGTATATATTATAGTTTATCTTCATGACTGCTCTAATGATAGTAACTCTCATACTTAACCTCTGGTAGGTTTGTAAAATATCTTTACATTCTGGCTATATTTCATATGGAATTACAGGCTTTTAGAGGTGTACTGGATCTTCTAAAGCTTATAAAAGCAAGATAACTGGCACTGAATTATCATTTGAATCTTCTACAGTCATATGCAAATTAGTGGCAACAGTTAAATGAGAATGACAATTACAGGTCAGGTATGCTGGAAATTTAGGTCTTGTTCTCCTTATCTATATTTCTAGAGCAATATATCTGACTGCACTTGACCTCAAGCTCTAGCTTTCCACTTATGATTTCTCTCGTGTTTTTTAATTTTTGATTTTAGAAATCCCCTCTCTATTGTAAGAGCACAATTATTAAAGCTGACTAGATTCTATTGAATTTTAGATGTTATACTTAGCCTGTTTTATTTGAAGATTTTGCTTCCTACAATACACTCTTCCTAAAAGTATTTATAAAGATGAACAATCTACATGTGACCCATGGTAGTGATAGTAAGCACTAATCTAGGGTAGGGTTTTCAGTTTTACAAATAAAAATAAGCATGCTCAGGTTAATTTGAATTTCAGATCGACAACAAATTAAATGGTTGCATGGTATTTACGCTGAAACAAATTATTCATCACCTATCTGAAATTCAAATTGTATTTGGCATCCTTATCTGGCAATGGTAGTTGAGATTTTTAAAGTACATAATGTAGTAGGATATTCCTACTCATGTAAAGCATATATTTTAGAGGGAAGAGTTGGACAATAAGTATAATTAATAAGTATTCTGTACTTTATGTTATATGATATATGTTATGGAATAAGGGAAGAGGACAAGACCCTCTAATCTTGCTGTAGGTATAGGAATGTACAAATGGCTAGTTCTCATTTTAAAAAGGGTTGTGATGAAATAAGTCTCACGGAAAGTCAAAACTTGAAAAAAGATTTGAGGCATCCTGTCAGGATTTACAGTGAAAGTATTCTCAGTTGGAGGACACAGTCTAAAATATTTGAGGAACAGCAAGGGATCAGTTAACTGGAATGAAGTGAGTGAGAGAAAGTGTGTAGGAAAGATGATGCGATGTCAGATCACAGTGTCTGGAAAGTGTCTTCAATAAATAGTGCTGGAAAAATTGGACAGTCACATGCAAAAGGATAAAACTAGATCATGATCTCACGCCACGAGTGAAAGCTAACTCAAAATAGGTTAAAGATATGAACATTGGATCTAAAACCATAAAATACACAGGAGAAAACAAGCCAAATAATCCATAATATTGGATTCCCAAAGAATTTAGTTCCAAAAATAAAGGGAACAAACACAAACACAAACAAATGGGATAGTGTCAAATTAAAATGTTTCTGTGTATTAAAATAAACGGTTAAAATAAAAAGACATCTATTGAAAGGGAGAAGATGTTTATATACCACAATCTGACAATGAATTAATATCAAAGATAAAGAAAAAAAAATCAACCAGAAAACAACTCCATCAGAAAAAGGAGAGAAGAGTTGCATAGATATGAAAACATACAGATGCCAATATACACATGAATAAAAAGCTGATTACCATGGGAATACAGATAAAAATGCCAATAAGGTATAATTTCTTTTTCTTTTTTTTCCCTCCAGGGTTATTGCTGGGCTTGGTGCCTGCACCATGAATCCACCGCTCCTGGAGGCCATTTTCTCCCCTTTTTGTTGCCTTAGTTGTTGCAGCCTCGTTGGGGTTATTATTGCCATTGTTGACGTTGCTTTGTTGTTGGATAGGACAGAGAGAAATGGAGAGAGGAGGGGAAGACAGAGAGAGAGGGGGAGAGAAAGATAGACACCTGCAGACCTGCTTCACCACCTGTGAAGCAACTCCCCTGCAGGTGGGGAGCCGGAGCTCAAACCAGTTTCCTTACGCAGGTCCTCGCGCTTTGTGCCACATGGGCTTAACCCACTGTGCCACCACCCAACCCCAATTTCTTTTTTTTAAATAAATATTTATTTATTTATTCCCTTTTGTTGCCCTAGTTGTTTCATTGTTGTAGTTATTATTATTGTCGTCGCTGTTGGATAGGACAGAGAGAAATGGAGAGAGAAGGGGAAACAGAGAGAGAGAGAAAGATAGACATCTACAGACCTGCTACACCACCTTTGAAGCGACTCCCCTGTAGGTGGAGAGCCTGGGCCTCGAACCCGGATTCTTAAGCCGGTCCTTGAGCTTGGCGCCACTTGAGCTTAATCCGCTGCGCTACCGCCTGACTCCCAAGGTATAATTTCTTACTTTTGAGAATGGTTCGTATCAAAAAGTCCAGAAACAATAAGTGCTGGTGAGAATATGGAGAGAAACAAACTCTTTTACACTATTGGTGAAAATGTAAATTGACCCATTTCCTCTGAAAAACAGAACAGTGATTTAACAAAAAATTGAAAATGGACCTGCCTTATGTTTAAGCAGTTCTACTGTATTTCTGTCTGATGAATACAACAGTCATCATTTGGGATGCATTGGATCGACCTTCCCGTGGTGCATCCCGTGAGTACCCATTCATTGGGGAAACTGACGATCCTTCCTAGCCGACTAAATCCACATGGATCCCAGTCACTTTCAAAGCCAGCAACAAGCAGCTCCTGACAGCTTTCAAGCTGTTGGTCCTGTTCTTCGAGTCCTCCAACTTAATGTTGAGGGGCTGTCCTTTGCCAAACACGTTCTTATTGGTCAATTGGCGATACAGCATCAGACAGATGTTATCTGCCTACAAGAAACACATATAGCAGTCGATGAAGCTGCTCGATTCACCATCAGTGGATTCAATTTAATATGCTATAATCTCCATCCTAAACACAGCCGAGCCATCTACGCCAAATCGTGTCTTGTGGACGTTTACCATACGGCCTCTTCGACCTTCTAAGACTCCATTACTATTGGAATTATTCAGCTTGTCAACGTATATAAGCCTCCCAGTGCCTCATGGGATAATGAGGTCCTGCCTAGCCCGAATCACCCAGCCGTTTACGTTGGAGACTTTAATAGTCATCACCAAGACTGAGGATATTCCTACACTCGTGCTGACGGCTCTATCTTAGCCGACTGGGCTTCAGCAAATGACCTCTCCCTATTATACGATCCCAAACAGCCGGGCTCTTTTCACAGTGCTAGATGGAATAAAGACTCGTCACCTGACCTGTGCTGGATTAGCACAGTAAAAGGCCAAGCCTTTCCCGCTACGAGACAAGTTCTCAAGATCTTCCCTCACAGTCATCACCGCCCAGCTATCATCCACATTGGTCTCCAGCTCCCACTGATTCTGTGCTCGGAGAAACTAAGATGGAACTTTCAGAAAGCAAACTGGCATCTGTTCAGTGATCTTACCAACAAATCTATTCCTGAAATTCCAATTAACTCTATCCCCTCTGAAGATTCCTACAGGTGCTTCCGCCAAGCCATCTTCAAAGCAGCTTCCCAAGCCATTCCTCGTGGGAGACGTGCTAACTATACGCCTTGTCTTGATGCTGAATGTGAGCAACTACTAAAGCAGTATGATGAGTCAGGCGACCCAGATGTGGCTGACCATCTCATTGCCTCCTTGGATGCAGCACACCAAGCCCGCTGGCAACAACTCAAGGAAAGTCTGAACTTCACCCACTCAAGTAGGAAGGCCTGGAAGCTTCTTCACAGTCTGGGTGCCGGTAGCCAACCCCCTCCCATCTCCCATCCTCCCGTATCTCCAAACTCAGTGGCCAGTCGCTTAACTCAAGTTAGACGTGCTAAGATCAACCCAGTCTGGAAAAGAGAAATTTCCCATGAGTGGTCATCCCACTTCCGGTTATCTTGTCCATCTCCAAAACTCTCTCCCTTTACACTGTCTGAACTGGAAGACGCTTTGAAGAGAGTTAAACCGGGAACAGCTGCTGGCTATGATAACGTCACCCCAGAACTCATTCTTAAACTGGGCCCCGCGGTAAAGAAGTGGCTCGCTTCATTCCTGTCCCACATCTTGGAATCTGAGTCTATGCCCAAAGTTTGGCGTCATGCGAAGATAATAGCGGTTTTGAAACCAAAGAAAGACCCAACACTGGCCGCCAGCTATAGACCAATTTCTCTCCTCTCCGTGTGTTACAAACTCCTTGAGAGGCTGCTTCTGTCACGTATTTCTCCTCTTACAGAGAAATTCCTATCACCCGCCCAAGCTGGTTTCCACCCAGGAAGATCTACCTGCGAACAAGCCCTGGCCCTCTCAACTTACATTGAAAATGGATTCCAGAAGAATTTAAAGATGGGTGCTGTCTTTGTTGATCTCACAGCAGCCTATGACACGGTCTGGCACTGTGGTCTCCTAGTCAAGATCTCAAGATGCCTGCCTCCATGGGTGGCCAACACTATATCGTTTCTTCTCCAAAACAGAAGATTCCGGGTGCATCTGGGTGACAAGTCTAGCAGATGGAGACTTGTCTCAAGTGGCCTCCCCCAGGGCTCTGTTCTGGCTCCTACGCTATTTAATATTTACATCAATGACCTCCCAGAAACTTCTTCAAGGAAGTTCATCTACGCCGATGACATCTGCTGTGCAACTCAGGCATCCAAGTTCGACATCCTCGAGGAAACACTCACGAAAGACATGTCTCTGATATCTGATTACTGTAAAAAATGGCGACTAATCCCTAGCACTGCAAAAACGGTATCATCTGTTTTCCATCTACACCATGCCTCGGCCTTGCGTGAGCTTAATGTGCAGCTTGGCGATACGAGAATCCGGCATGAAGCCCAGCCAGTCTATCTTGGCGTTACTCTCGATCGCAATCTGTCATTTCACAAACATCTCATAAAAACTGCAGCAAAGGTGGGCGCGAGGAATAACATCATTACAAGACTGGCCAGCTCCTCATGGGGCGCGATCGCTTCCACACTACGATCATCATCTCTGGCATTATGCTATTCCACTGCAGAATACTGTGCCCCAGTATGGTTCCGTAGCCCCCATGTTCACTTGGTAGATTCCAAATTATATTCCTCCATAAGGATAATTTCTGGAACCATCCGTTCCACCCGGTTCCATGGCTGCCAGTTCTTAGCAACATCGCCCAGCCAGATATTCGTCGGGATGCGGCATCATCTAAGTTCATTTCCCACGTCTACGCCTGACCGGACCTGCCAATATACGCGGATATCTTCGTCCACCCTGTCCAATGCTTGATGTCTCATCACCCAATCTGGTCCCCTACGCCTACACTGAACTTCTCTGTTCCAGACTCTTGGAAACAGAGTTGGCAGTCAGCTGAGGTAAAGAACAAACACCTCATCACAGACCCCTGCAAGCGTCAACCCGGCTTTGACCTAGCACGTTATGATTGGGCCCTCCTCAATCGCTATCAAACAGGCCATGGCCGGTGCGCCGCTATGTTCCATCGCTGGGGAGCCAGAGGCGACCCGAAATGCCCCTGCGGCTACAGACAGACTATGACCCACATAGTCAACGACTGCCACCTCTCCAAATTCAAAGGAGGTCTCGAAACTTTACATCAGGCTCAACCTGACGCTGTTGACTGGCTACGTAAGAAGGGCAAATGCTAGAAGAAGAAGAACACTCATCTGAAAAGACATATGCACTTCTATGCTCACTGCTGCACTATTTATAGTAGCCAAAATATGAAAACAATCCACATGCCTATAACAGATGAGTGGGTAAGGAAGATGTGTACACACACACACACACACACACACACACACAAGTATTTTAAAAAAATTATTTATAAAAAGGAAACACTAACAAAAACGATAGGATAAGAAGGGTACAACTCCATACAATTCCCACCACTGAACCACTGAACTCCGGTATCCCATCCCCTCCCTTGATAGCTTTCCTATTCTTTATCCCTCTGGGAGTACGGACCCAGGGTCATTATGGGGTGCAGAAGGTGGGAGGTCTGGCTTCTGTAATTGCTTCCCCACTGAATGTGCGCACTGGAGTATTTTATAGCTATAGGAAGAATGGGATCTTGCCTTTTGCTGCTACCACATAAACGGCACTAGATGGAGTTCATGCTGAGTGAAATAAGTTGGATGAGGAAGGGAACATAAATTTATCTCACTTATATGTCTTTTTAAATTTTTTTTTAACATTTATTTATTATTTATTCCCTTTTGTTGCCCATCTTGTTTTATTGTTGTAGTTATGATTGATGTCGTCGTTGTTGGATAGGACAGAGAGAAATTGAGAGAGGAGGGGAAGACAGAGAGGGGGAGAGAAAGATAAACACCTGCAGACCTGCTTCACCGCTTGTGAAACTACTCCCCTGAAGGTGGGGATCCGGGGGCTGGAACCAGGATCCTATGCAGGTCCTTGCGCTTTGCGCCACCTGCCCTTAACCCGCTGCACTACCACCCGACTCCTCTTTAAAAAAATTTTTTGATCTTTATTTATTAGAGATAGCCAGAAATGGAGAGGGAGGGGGAGAAAGACAGAGAGACACCTGTAGCACTGCTTCACCACTTGCAAAGCTTTCCCCCTGTAGGTGGGGGCCAGGATCTCGAACCTGGGTCCTTGTGCACTGTAACATGTGTGCTCAACCAAGGTGTGTCACCACCTGGCCCTCTCATATGTGGTTTATAAAGAAACAGAACAAGTGAATAGGAAAGGTAAAAAAATAAAGGAAAATAAAACAAATCCTTATTCTCTGTAGAACCCAGATTGCCAAGGGAGCAGTGGGGGTGGGTCAGTTGAAAGAGTAGAATGTCTAATGAGCTGTGTGTGTGTGTGTGTGGGGGATATTGGCACTTAGGTGGGCAGCATATCCTGGTAACATACATTGTGTAGTAGTGTAAAATTGCACCCCTAAACCTACACAATTTTGCAACTTAAAAAATTGGATAAAAAATTTGGGGAATAGCAAGGGAGCAGCTGATTAGACTGCAGTTAGTGAAAGTGTGTAAATATGAAACAAAATAAGAAGACAGGTCATAGAAGTTAGGGGTCTCTATAGTAGTGGCAGTAGAAATGGTAGGAAGTGTTGAGATTCCAGAGATATGCTGAAGGTTGAACAGGACTTCCTAAAGATTAAATAAAAAATGTGATAGAAATAAAAGATTTAAGGATAATGCCAAGGATTTTATCTTAAGCAAGTTTTTTTGAATAGTATTGTTGTAGTGATTGTCCTTTAAGAAACCGCGGCAGATTTGAGAACAACAAATCAGCAGAAAGTTCATTTGGTGTTACTGACTGAATTGTGACCCTTGTTTCCCAACAAACATTTGTTTTTATAGTTATACAGCACAGATGTAGAAAACAGGCAGATAGAAAGTCGATCCCATTTGCTCTTTTCCACTGAATTTCCTTGATAATAAACCTTTCATCTTTGCCCCAGGTGAAAGCTGAAGAGCACAAAGAAGCCCACAGAAAAAAAATAATGTGCTAATTCAAGTCAAATACTAGATAATAATTAGCTATACCATGAAAAGTCCATACCTGAGATATTTATAAGGAGCTTCATATTGAAAGCTCTGAAGACCAATCATGATTACCTTAAAGAGTCGTTTAAATAATGTATTAACATACATCTGTGGACACAAATTAGAGCATGACCTACTGATTGTTTGAGGGGAAACTTAAAACAATTAAAGACTAGCATGTACTATGAATATTTATAAAGATATTTTATTTTATTCCACCTGTCAGGATAAAGAGCAAGGCAGACAATTTTCCAGCTTGCCAAATGTTGCCAAGCCCTGAATGCTTCAGCCTTTTTATTTATTGATAAACACCATATGCCCATCATGTCAGAGATCAGAGAATGTCAAGAAGTCATTCACTACCTTCTACTACAAAGCCTCCCTCATTGTGCTACCCCTCATTTATTCTTGCTAAGACTTCATTTCTAAGGACTTTTCTAGGGGACCCATAACAGGGTTTTCAACCCAAATAGCATGCTTTTGATAGTTTCGTCAATGGTGGCATCACTGATATGCATCTCCCTTCTCCCAGTTAGTTGTTCAGATGTAGTGACTCTATAATTTCTCCAATTTCTTCCTTCCCATCTACCCCCAACAAAAGATAAAAAGACTTGCTTATAATTAGTTCAGAAATACATAAATTATACTTGAAACACTTCACTTTTTCTAACTATAGTTTATATAGATGAAATATAAAGTTTATTTGCATCTGTTAAGTCTACATGAGCCAAAGAAGAGGAATTCTTATTTAGTATTACAGATGGCAGGATGATATTGTTTTGGGATTTAAAAGAAAATATATTATAGCATTTCCATTAGCAAGTGTCCTGTTTTAGCATAAACACATAGGGATATAAAAGAAATTATAATGGTTATTATGGTATTCATAAGAAAAATAGCAAGAATAGTAATAGTTAATAACTCATTAAACTTTTGATATATACTATAGACTAGGTACTCACATTAAACCTCTTAATCTTCATATTCAAGAGGTGCTATTATTACCCACATTTTACCAGTGAGGTAATTGAAATTTTATGATCTCACAGGCAATTAGTGGCAAAACTGAGAATTGAATCCAGAAAGCCAAATTCTAGCATTTTGAATGTCTATATTAAATCAGATGAAAATATCAGCAATCTAAAACACTGCTCAGCTTGATACACAGAGAAATTCCTAAATGTCAGAGTAGAGAAGAAAGTCAAAGTTCTAGTCGACAGAATAAATCAAACAACTAAAGCCCCAGGGGATGTCAGCCCCAAATATGGATCTGAAGAATGGGACAGGATTTTAATGTCATATGGGAACAGAATGCATCAATTTGTATGTGTGTAAGCAGGGGAAATTGTAATGAAGCTCCTTATGAACATGGAAATATTGGAGACACTTTTATAAGTATCATTGCTCTGAGAAGACAAGCTTTCTTTTAACATTTTGGGTTGTCAAGAAGAGTTCTCTAGTCCCTACCAGGTATGAAGCAAGTCCACACTATTCCCAGGAAGAAAATAAAATTCAAAGCCTATGTCATATACAGTTTGCAGTCCATATTTTTATTTCCCACAGAGTAAAGGAAAGTGAATCTTAGAAAATCAATGTAAAAATTAGTTCACAATCAGTGAAAACACTGGGGGCTTTACAAAATGAATTTCAAAATACCCTATAAAGATAGTCCTATCACTGAGTAGCAATAGGTATTGCTGGGGCTGGGAGGGAGATGGAATGTGAACTACTTGTAAAGGTTATAAACAAAGAAATAAACGTCCATGAGGGTGAGTTAACAGATAAAATGAATAGCATTCTTGGTGATACACATAAGAGACAAATGAAGAATACTATAACAACAAGTACATTTAAAATTATGGAAGAGACACAAGAAAGAGCAAAAATGTGTTGAAAGATAGGATACTGTAAGTTGATAAGTGAAATTCAGAAAATAAAGTGTTAAAAAAAGTAAGTGCTATGTTAGCACATATTGTTGAGGAGTTCATACTAAGGTAATAAGACAGGAGGCTGCCAAAATAATTCATTTGCATAGTGTGACTGCGTTGCCATGCCATATGTACAACCCAGGTTTGAGCCTGATGCCCACTGTATTAAACGAAGCCTTGATAGTATGAGATATCTCTCTTCCTGTCTGTCTCTCTCTAAAGTAAAGTGATCAGAGTGGGGGAAGAGCTATACCTAGAGTTGAAGAGGTAGAAAAAAAGATCTAAAATATTTTTATTAGGAGGTCCTAATTGAAGAAGCTTTTAAGAAGATAATACATTATGATTTCCGAAAGTAGTGAAACACACAGGGATACTTACTGTTATGTAAGTATAAATACAAATGAATCCATTTCTAATTTGGGTAAAAATGCAGCACTCCAAGAATAATTTAAAAACAGATAGTGAGTTAAAATAATTTAAAAACAGATAGCTCAAGAAGTGGCACAGTGGATAAAATGTTGGACCTTCAAGCTTGAGGCTTTGAGTTTAGTCCCTGGCAACACATACACCATAGTGATGGTCAGATTCTCTTTCTCTCTCACTTTCTTCTTCTGTCTTCTTCTTTTGTCTCCAGGGTTATCACTGGGGCTTGGTGCAGGCATTATGAGCCCATTGTTCCTAGTGGCCACTTTTTTTCCATTTTATTGGACAAGATGGAGAGAAATTGAGAGAGGAAGGGGAGATAGAGAGGGAGAAAGACAGACACCTGCAGACCTGCTTCACCACTTGTGAAGTGACTCCACTGTAGGTGGGGAACTGGGGTGCTTGTACTAGTCCTTGAACTTCTTACTATGTGTGCTTAACCTGATGCACCACCACCCGACATCCTCGCACTTTCTCATTAATAAATAAGAAAAAATCTTGTAAAATAAAAACAGACAGATAGAAAGGTTCCTGATGCTTACATTCAGAATCAGCTTTTTTTTTTTTGGCAGAATAAATCATGATATAATTTGTGTATGCATGTCTCACATATTACATATCTCACATTTTGACTTATCTTTGATGACTTTAATTTTGACCACATTTCTCCACTGTCATCTTCCCCCACCCCTGCTTTGACAATTAATAAATCCATGGGTGAGTCAGTTTTTCTCCTCTAACAATCATTTATTCAATGATTTTAGAAGCAGAATTTTTCATTATTTCATAATATACTTGTATATTAAATTGATGATTACTTGAAAAACTGCTGATTACTGCGTTAGTAATTAAAGCCCCTTTTGCCTTAGTGCTAAGACTTATTAGGAAATGTTAAATATGTACTACTAATAAAAATCTATGTCTCTGTCGTGATCTCAGAAAGAAAATAATTCACTATCTCATTATAAGTATAGTGTTTTTTTTTAGTCATAGGAAGAGTATTTTAATTTTAGTATATTTTTAATTTATTTTACATGAGAGAGAAAGGGAGAGAGAGAGAGAGCCACCCACCTCTGGCATATGTGATACAAGGGGTCTAACCTGGGTCCTCTTGAATGACAGTCCTGTGTTTTACTATTGCCCTATCTCCCCAACCATTTTGGTTTTTTGTTTAAGAAATAATGAATATCGAACTTCATTAAATTTTATCAAATTTTTATGCCTCTCAAAATAATTACATGTATTTTCTCCATTTTTATGTTAATGTTGTTAATTATATTGATAAGATTTTAGATATTAAGCCTACTTTACATTCCTGTATTTTTCAAGAATGGGGTACAAGGTCTTTCACAGGCATAATTTCACCCAGTTGAGGTACTGGTCCCACAGTACTAGGGTGCTCCTCTTGCCCCCTTGCCATGGCATTCCCAAGTGGTGTCAGGGTTATAACATGGTCTGCACACATGGCAAAGCACACACCCTACCCAGTGAACTAGTTGTTTTTTTTTTTCCTTCAGGATTAACACTGGTGCTCGGTGCCTGCACTAGGAATCCATGGCTCCTGGATGCAATTTTCCATTTTTCCTCCCCCCCCCTTTTTATTCTATATTGAGAGGGGGGAAAGGAAATAGGGAGAGAGAATGATAGACACCTGCAGACCTGCTTCACTACTTGTGAAGCATCTGGGCCGGAGGAGGGGAGGGGATTCTTGCTCATAATGTTGTATAAAATGAAAAATCTATAGGCTGCTGGTGGATGCCCACTTCTACATTCCAATATCTCTAGTGGCGGGTTGTAATTGTAGCCAACCTGCTATCATTATTGTCAGCACCTTAATGGGCATTGTTTCTAGCCAATCAGCTTGTGCCCTGCCCAGTTTGAAACTGGTAAAAGTTGGGTACTGTGTTACAAGCTTGTGCAGGTCTGGTAGGAATCGGCCTGTAACCCATTAAAGTAAAATAAACGGAACTCCCTGCCCTCCATGTGGCCTCAGGTCTCGTTCTTTGGTTACTTTGGAGCTATATTATGGAATTTTTATTACATATGTATGCCTTACTTGGTGTGCCACCATCTCGCCCCACCAGCGAACTAATTTTTAGTTTCTAGACTTTTATATTTTGGGGATGAAAATTCTTAGTTTCTGAGCATTTTGGCATCTTTCCTTTACACTTTTATGTCTGTTTCCTAGATCAGTTCCTGGACATTCATCAGAGGCAATGGGAGGTAAAACAGTACTTTTCAGACCAGCCTAATGATGTTCTTTGAGTGGTGGCATCATAAGCTTTTGCCACTTAAAAAAAATTTTTTTAATATTTATATATTTCCTTTTGTTACCCTTGTTATCTTATTGTTCTTGTAGTTATTATTGTTGTCGTTGTTGTTGGATAGGACAGAGAGAAATGGAGAGAGGAGGAGAAGACAGAGAGGGGGAGAGAAAGACAGACACCTGCAGACCTGCTTCACTGCCTGTGAAGCAACTCCCCTGCAGGTGGGGAGCTGGGGGCTCGAACCAGGATCCATATGCTGATCCTTGTGCTTTGCGCCACATGCGCTTAACACACTGAGCTACCGCCTGACTCCCCTGCTTTTGTTACTTTTATCTCATCTTATTTGCTTATTTGTGTATTTATTATTGTGGAGCCAAGGCCTTATACATGTTTGATTTTATTACGCTGGATTGTTGTTTCATTCTGACATAGAGACGGAGAGAAATGCATAGATGAGATAGATTGCCCATCAGAGCTTCCTCTAGTGCCATATCACCTCCCACGCAGTTCTGGCCTGTCAACCATGTGCACAGTAAGTCATGCACACAACCTAGTAGGCTATTTCTCTGGCTTAACTATTATCTCTTAACAATTTTA
Source organism: Erinaceus europaeus (assembly GCF_950295315.1). NCBI lineage: Eukaryota > Metazoa > Chordata > Mammalia > Eulipotyphla > Erinaceidae > Erinaceus > Erinaceus europaeus. The sequence continues at coordinate 45,931,094 of NC_080165.1, forward strand.
GCTGTTTTTTTCACTTGATTTATTTATTTACTTATTGGGGAATTAATGTTTTATAGTTGACAGTAAATACAGTAGTTTGTACATGTATAACATTTCTCAATTTTCCATACTATAATACAACCCCTACTAGGTCCTCTGCCATCCTCTTCCAGGACCTGAACCCCCACCCACCCAACCACCCCAGAGTCTTTTGCTTAGGTGTAATACACAACTCCAGTCCAAATTCTGCTTAGTGTTTTCTCTTCTGATTTCGTTTTTCAACTTCTACCTGTGAATGAGATCATCCTATATTCATCCTTCTGTTTCTGACTTATTTTACTTAACATGATTTCTTCAAGTTCCATCCAAGATGGGCTGAAAATGGTGAAATCACCATTTTTACTCTGAAAATGACCAATAGTTCTAATTTATCTATCTCTTCATTTAGCGCCCTCATGTCTTTACTGATTTTCTGCCTGGATGATCTGTCAAGTTGAGAGAGCAGGGTGTTGAAGTCCCCTACTATCACTGTGGTGCTGTCAATATATTACTGTTACACTTTCAGTAGATGTTCGATATATTTAGATGACCTCTCCTTGGGTATATAGATGTTGATAATCATTAAGTCTTCTTAATTGATTGATCCACTGAACACTACGTAATGTCCATCCCTATCTTTTTAAATTTTATTTATTTGAAGGTCTATCATATCAGATATGAGCATAGCTGTTCTTGCCTTTTTTTTTTTTTGTGGTCCATTGGCTTGTATGGTAGTTTTCCATCCTTTCACTTTGAGTCTGTGTTAGTCTTGTTGAGTTAGGTGAAATACCTGTAGATAGCATATTGCTGGGTTGTGTTTTCTGATCCATCTTCTTACCCTGTGCATTTTATTAGGTAAGTTCAGGCCCTTGACATTTATTGGTAGTATAGATTGAAAATATTTTAATGCCATTATTGTAGATTTTTAGAGTGTTCTGATATATGACATATTTTTGATGATATGATTGTTTATAGGAGACCTTTCAGATCTTCTTTCATGGCAGGCTTGGTGATAGTTGATTCCTTCAACTGTTGCTTGTCTGAGAAGGTTTTTATGCCTCCATCTAGTTTTAATGACAACCTAGCAGGATACAGCAGTCTTGGTTGAAAGCCTTTCTCATTGAGTGCTCGATAGATATCTTGCCATTCTCTTCTGGTCTGTAGTGTTTGTGGGGAGAAATCTGCTGCTAATCTTATGGGTTTTTCTCTATAAGTGACTCTTGGTTTTTCTCTTGAAACCTTCAGGATCCTTTCCTTATCCTTATTCCTTTTCATTCTAAATATGATGTATCTTGGTGTCTTTAAGTTTGGGTTAAATCTTTTTGGGACCTTCTGGGCTTCTTGAACTTTTATGCTTTCCAAACCAGGGAAGTTCTCTTCTATTGTGTCCTGTGGAATTCTTTCTTCCCCTCCCTTTCTCTGGTAGGCCTATAATGCATATATTATTTCTTTTGAAGTCATCCCATATGTCTCTGTTGTTATTTTCAGTATCTCTTAATCTCTTTTTAAGATCTTTTACTTCTTTCTTAGTTTTCTCTAATTTGTCCTCCTCTTACAGACTCTGTTTTCTTCCTCATTTATTCTGTTCTTGCTCCTCTCTACTGTTTTCTGTAGCTTAACTATTTTGTTACTCTGTTCTGATACTGTTCAGCTAGTTGTGCTCTTAGCTCAGCTATTTCAGCTTTCAGTTCTCTAATTAAGTTAGTGCTTTCTTTCAGAGCCTCACTTGTTGTTTCTACATTTCTGGTGACAATTCTTTCAAACTCTTTCCTTACTCCTGTGACTAATTCCTCAGTTAGTGATTGGATGTTGACTTCATTCTTCTGTGATTTTACCTTTGGTGGGTTTTTAGCTGGATTTTTGTCCTGGTTCATTTCTCCAATGTTTCTCCTTGGTTTCACCATTATTATAGTGTGTTATGAGGTTCTTCTTTCAGTACTTTTCAGTCCACTGATCACTCTTGCTTAGATTGACTTGTGTTGAAGTAAGGTACTTAAAGAGTTCACAGTTGTGGAAATTAAATTGTTTCAATGTTATCTCAATCCCTGAGTTGAATCACAGTGGCTGTTAAAACCTCTTTGTCCTTTTTCTTCCCTATAGGCTATGATAGCCTGAGGGCTTTTTACTTATAAATAGGTTTTTTTTTTTTAGCTTAATTATTGGGATGCATTGGATCGACCTTCCCATGGTGCATCTCGTGAGTACCCATTCATTGGGGAAACTGACGATCCTTCCTAGCTGACTGAATCCACATGGATCCCAGTCACTTTCAAAGCCAGCAACAAGCAGCTCCTGACAGCTTTCAAGCTGTTGGTCCTGCTCTTCGAGTCCTTCAACTTAATGTTGAGGGGCTGTCCTTTGCCAAACGCTTAATTACTCACTCTTGACCAAGACATAAAGCAGGGTGGGGGAGAGATAGCACAGTGGTTATGCAAAGAGACTCCCACACCCCAAGGATCTAAAGCTCCAGGCTCAATTCAGATTCTCTGCCTGTAGCCAGAGCCAAGCTGGGCAGCACTGCTGGGCCCTCTGAGTTTCTAGTCTGTACAATAATTCACTATGTTCCTATTAGGAGAACAATGTGGAAAGGCTCCCATTATACCTGCTAGACTACCAGGGTGTAGATCTTCTCCTGAGTTTCCTGGTCAGTTCTCTGCCCCTTTCCCCTCATGTCAGCACAGGACCTCCCCCTTGGTGCTCCAGCCTCTGAGAGCAGTAGCAATGGAGACTCAACAGTTGCATATGGTAAGTCTTAGGGGAGTTCTCTCTTCCCTTCAGCAGTATTTTTGCTGTTAAAACAGACTGGAGGTGGCTCCTCAACTGGCAAACTGCCAGACTGCTACCAGCTTCTAGGGAGTAGATATGGGCTTTAGCCCCAGGAATCTCACCTTAGGATCCTATCTGTCCACAGGCCACATATGTTTTCAGTCACTGGTAACTTGGTGGGTTCCCAAAGTAGTCCCAATCTTATCTTGTTGCAGTCTCTGGTGATCTTTGATATTCCTTATTCTTTAGAGAAGATTCTCAATTAGGTAGAGCTGGAGGTTTGGGCAGAGTTGTGGTCTTTGGATGCTCTGGTGTTTTGGTGGGTTCCCAAAGCAGTTCTAGTCCTGTCTTGTTTACATCTCAGGTGTTTTCCTTTGATATTCCTAGCTGACTGGGGAGAGGAGAGGAGAGAAAACCTTAAGTAACTTAGATGTTTTAACTAACTTAAAAGATTTATAGTCTCTTAAATTATTTTGTGTTTTTCTTTTTTCAGCATAATGAATATATTCTTTTAAAATAAAATTTTGCTTAAATTTGTTTATTTATGGTAATATTTTAGATTTAGGAAGAAGTGGCATGTGTGTGCTATGGTTTTGGCTATTTGCTGTCACAAGAAATTAATTACGTTAGTCTTTAGTCCTTATTCTTGCTAGCATAGGTGATTTTTATCCCTCTACCCCCCCCCCCCCCCCCCGCATAGACTTCAGTTTTCTTGCCAGTAGGTGGAGATTGTGTTGGATTAACTTCAGATTCTTTCCAGCATAGAACTTCTATGAGTCTCTTTCAGGTCCTTAGCTACATTTCACATAAGTATTTGCCTATGAGAAGACGTTCTTGAGCTCCTCTCTCATCACATAGGCATGTGAACTCAGTAATGATCATTCTTAGAGGATCAGAGCCAATTTTCCCTTACAAACTGATCACATAGATTGTTATAGTCTTCTTGACATACAACCAGGTATGATTTCTCATTATAAGAAAATTCAGAAGTACAGAGGATAAGAAGGTATGCATTCTAAGTAATCAAATTAGAGGCAATCTCAACATTTTTTCTTTAATATGCCAAATTAGGATACTTTTTATGGGAAGGTTAATGAGCTTTGCCTTACTAACAGATGCAGGGTTTTTGCTCTTTCTGATTCCATCTGCCTTGAAACTGAGATGGGAAATGAGACACCTGCATTAATAAAACAACAAGTTGGCATTTGGATATTTAACCTAAACAAAAGAAACTGGACCTGAGAGTGAATTACTTATTTATGGTATCTCATGTAGAGCTACCTGACCTCTTATGAGGTCTGGAATGCCTTCTTGATTGGTTCCCAACATAGTTGGGGAAGGCTCAGTGATGGCTTGTTGTTTAGGTCAAGAGTAAGTTGACAGTGGGGTCATTTGTTCAGAAATTCCATACAAGGAAGTTTGTTTTTTCTCTCTCTGAAGGTATCTGTAAATACAAGTCATGATAAAATGAAGATATGCTCAGAAATTTCATGGAATTATATTTATCTAGAAGGAAGTACAAACTTAAATCAATGTAGAACAAAACCACAGGTTTTAATAAACTCTTTACAAGAGAAAAATCTTTAGTTGCTGTTGACAACTGAATTACTTTTATCTGTTATGTGGCATGGGGAAAATATTAACAAGCACAGGTCACTGGACAAAATTTCTCTGCTAAAGAGCTTTAAGTGCAAAATGACCTGAATAGTTTAATCCATTTCTGGTTTCCACTGTTGTCTACCCCAAAACTTACAGCAGTTTTTATATAACTTTGTCTGTTTTATATAAAGATCATCATGAATCTAACGTGATCTTATAGAACAGAAGTACTCCAAAATCCCAAATGAATTCTTAAGAATATTTCACATATCTGCATATATGCACTATAAAACGTAAGTCTTGTTTTTGTATATCTGTGTTTCCAAGTTTACTTAAACACAAACCCACTGTTGTGGTATATGGGCACATTCCATATGGGAAGCATTTATTTAGATGCACACAACTTTAGTTTTGGGTTTAAAATAAGTTCTTCCACATTGTATTTTCTTGTCTTTAATTAGAAAGAAAAAGTCTGACTGTAATCAGGAGGGAAGAGATTGCCACAGGAAAGACTAGATTCTCCATACAATATTTTAACTAAGAAATGGTGCTTTCACACTCTGTTCTACAGAAGTCTGATGAGTAATAATCTCATGGAAGTGAAAGAGTGAAGATTAAGGAGTGCCCAAAGGGTCATGGAGCATTGAAAGCGATAGAGTAATCTAGAGATTACCATCAGACATAAGATATAATAGGGCCCAGTGGCTACTAGGCTGTTTGACCAAAAAAAAAGCAAGATTAGAAATATTTAAATTGTAAGATCACTGTTTATTGATCCAAGATGCAGTTCCTGATATGAGATTAGAATCATTTCATCTCAATTCAGTAGCCTCCTCATATAGCTGCTAGTTCTAAACACTTCCATCCCATTAAACCTCACCTTATTCTAATACCTTTTCCTTATCCACATCAATCAGCCACACTCCTGGAAACCTTTTACTCTTTCTCTTTTAAAAAAAAAATATCTACATGTCTTTTCCTTTTTAAAAATATTATTAGTGATTTACTATTAATTTACAAAATTACATGTCAACAGGGGTATAATTCCACAGTGTTCCCTCCACCAGAGTTCTGAAAACCCAATCTCTCCACTGCAACCCGCCGCTGTTCTGCTAAGGTTGAGGACATGGGCCAACCATCATCTCTACATTTATCTGTATACACTTATACATAATTGCACCCTTTTTCTTCCAGGTTCAGTCTTCTCTTCCTCTCCAAGCCACTCATGACATCATTACTACATCCAAATGTTTTTCACTTTTCCTCCTCTCTCGCTGGGTTCTGATAGAGCTAGAGTTCAGCGCCCTCCTATCTTTTTCCTTCTATCACTTTTCCCCCACTGGGATGATGGATCAAGATTGTTTTGGTGGTGTAGAAGGTAGGAGTTCTGGCTTCTGTAATTGCTTCTCTGCAGAATATGGGTTTTGGCAGGTTAATCCATACCCCCAGCCTGTTTCTATCTTTCCCTAGTGGGCTAGAGCTCTGGAGAGGTGAGGTTCTAGGACACACTGGTGAGGCTATCTGTCCTGAGAAGTCAGGATGGAATCATGGTAGCATCTGCAACTTGATGTCTGGAAGGTGGCAGGATATAAAATAAGATAAAATGGTTAATGAACAGGAACCAAAAAGTAGGAGCAGAGTAGATGAGATTAGGGATCTCAGAGTTGAAGAAAGCTTGGAAAAAATCCATTTTAGGCATGTTTTAGGGGTCCACAACTATGATAGTTTTGCCTGAGTTTGATAGCTAGCATGTATTTGGATAAAAATATTATCTGAGAAAATGGTGTCAGAGTAGAGAAAAGGGCTAGAAATTTGGATTAGGGCAGTGAATAACTCCAATTCTTGAAAAAGTTCTCTGGATAAAATTAACTGTTTACCTCCATCTACCAGACCCAGGGCCCATATATATTTATATTTAGCACCAGAGCCTAGTGTAACCTCTAAGTCCCTACCGGTCTGAGCTCACAGCTCATGGTCACAGCTGGGAACATTGTAGGCAGCACTCATTTCAGGACTAGTCTTCCTCTAGTGTCAGGGCAGGATACTCCAGCCTCCCTTCAGAGACTGGGGCAGTCCCTACTCTGGCTGCTTTATGGTGAGGGCAAGGTACTGGGAGGACCCATAAGAGGGCTTATGATGACATTCCATGGAAGTGACCAGTAGTCATGCAGAGAAGTATCCATTAGAGGTCCAGGCTCATCATATTTGTGTGGGAGTCCAAAGATTCCCTGACTTGGGCCCCAGATGATGAGGTGGGGTGACATTGGCCAAAAGGGCCATTATTAATTGAGCCTGTCTCTTGACCTTATCCAAACTTTGTAGTCCTCTCTTTATATGATGACCTTAAACTTTCTTCCAGTTGTTTAAGCATTGAGTGTCATTTGTTAAACCCAATCAGATTAATTTTTTTGCGGATCTGTCTTCTTTGAGCCTTTCTTCTAGATGGCTAAACTAATTTGGTCTAAGTCTAATTGATTAGAGAATTTATGATGTCTTCTTCAGGCACTTCAACTAGGATTCCAGGTTTATTAGGACTAAGACTAACCACCGAAGACTACTTAGTGCTGTTACTTTGAATTATATAATTGCTCCTTGCTTATGGATACATGTACATGTGTACCCAGTACCCTAGACCCTAGCCTGTATCTAGTATCTGTAACTTTGTTAAGTGATATGCTGTCTAACATGAATGTAATTAGTCCCATGTGTTAAGAAAGATCTTAGAAGGTTTGAAGAGTTACAGGTTGACATCTCAGGCTGTGCATCTCTGGTTACAGTTCACCATAAGAATTTCAGTAGTGGCATAATATGGGATGGCAGCACTAGTAGCGATTTGGTTGCTGTCAAATAGATGGTATAGAGTTAAGGAATCAGAGAGAGGAAATATCAAGAAGTATGGCCATAGTCTTAGAGGTTCCAGGACTAGGAGAAATGAGGATCTTAAGAGAATATAAGGGGTTTCTTGTCGTCTTGGAAAAAGTTTAGAATAGCAATAATTAATTATTAAAGCCTTTCACTCTTTTGCTGCTCAAAGCTTCAATATCAGTGATTCAAGGAAATTTGTATAATTATCTATGTTTTTGTTTTCTTTATGATATCTTGTCAGTTAATCTAATTAATCCCTTACCTGGGATGACTGCAACCATTCATTTCCTTCATTCTTGTTCCCAAGATGAAAAATGTTACAGGGAAAGTGTCGGGAGCCATAATGACACTGCACATCACGCCCCTAAGATGGTGCCAGCCACGTGGTGACTAAACCAGTAAAGTGGTAAACAACTTTGCGGAAGTTGGACGATCCAACTTCACAGACTGCGTGCTGTACACGTGAACTGTTTTATGATTGGTAGAAGGCTGCATGATCTATGAATGCTGTATGCTTGCTTAATGCCCATTGGCTGACTATGTAACAGTGAAAGGTACTTAAGGTGGCCATAAGAAGGAAATAAAGGAAATTGAGGAAGAAGACTCTGGTGTCCGTGTCATTGTTGTGGGCCGACAGCGACAGAAAAGGAAAATGAAGCACAAAGAAAAAACACAAATCAAAAAGTAGGTTAGCATTGGCTCCACTATTACTGCATAGCTTCTATTTTTCCTTTATTTATTTACTCACATTATGAGAGAGAGAGAGAGAGAGAGAGAGAGAGAGAGAGAGAGAAAGAGAGAGAAAGGGAGGGAGAAGAGCATTGCAAGGACATAGAGCATACAAGAAATTCACTCTGTTGAGCCAATGTCTTGGCTGTCATAGAATAGTTTCTAGCCACTAAGTAAACTATTTCCTGGTCTTATGAATTAAATTTTTAATGAACTTCTGTCTCCATGATGTTTGCTGTTTTTGAGAAGCAATGCATTCTCGGTGGCCACCCCTTTATTATTTTGTCCTGCCCCTAACTAGGCCTCAAAGATTTATTCAGCATTGAATTTTTGATTTTCAAGTTTCCATACTTCCTCTGGGTCACAGAATTAAGAGTAGTTCACCTTAATCTGGATTTCTAGAATTGATAGAAATACTGGTGAACAAAAATATGACATTTACTACAATTATATATTAAATATTTTTGCTATATTTCTATCATTTTGATATGTGCTACTACATGCCCTCAATTCTTATACATGTGCAGATAACTTGTAATTTCTACTCTAATTCCAGAATAGATCTTGAGCCCATACTTTTCTTCCATGCCATTTCTATCATGAATATTTGTTAACACTGAGTAACAACCACTCTAAAATCATAGTGACTTTAAACAACCACCAATTATTTTTTGTCTGTTCTTAGTTTTTCTGTGTATTTCTGAAGATCTGGACAAGGTTACTTTCATCTCAGTTGAGTTTGTTCACCTTTCTTCTATATTCAATCTAAGAGTTGGTTAGGGACTGAATGATCTAGAGTGATTTCAACCATGGCTATGCAGCACTGCCCTATGCCATTTACCTCCTTGAGCATGTAATTACTCGGAGGATGTTATCATGACATGACAGAGTATGCAGGACTAATGGTTCACAGGATTCCTCAGGCCCTTTGCAAATGTTTTCATTGTGTTAATCAAAACCTAGAATCAGAATGGAAGGAGGTTATAAACTATAGTTTAAATAATTATATACCAGAAGGTCATTCCTTGAGGCCATTAATGCAACTCTTCTACTACATGACCTTAAATAACTGTGATACCTTATTCCATGGTTTCAGGAATCCCCTCCCCACCCCCCATTGTAACTTATCTTCTCCTTCTACTCTTGACCCCTTCTACTCTTGTCCATCACCTAGTAATAGAACCAGCTTCTAAAGTATCAGTAAGATCATGCCACTCTCCTACTAAGAATCTTTCAAAATTTTCTCATTGCACTTATACTAAAACCCAAATGATCAGATGGCCTCTGTGCTCACATTATAACTGCTCTCCATCTTGTTCTTTCTGCTCATCTAGTTTCAAGGATTTTACTCTTGATGCTTAATCTCTCTGGTACATTATGCCTTAGGTGTTCAGTTGATTGCCATATAAGCCTGTCCCCATAGAGGCCTTTCCTAATCATGCAAGGCAAAATATAGTGCCTTTCCCAAGGCTACAAATTCTATCCCATTGCACCTTTTATAGTTTGAAAGCAACTGAGCAATTAAATGATGCCTTTTAACTTTTCATTTTCCTTCTACTTTGGGGTAGAGTGTGAGCTCCAGGGGGAACTTTGCTTTCTCCCTCAGTGATAAAAATGCCTACAGACATTTCTCTTTATGAATGGTATCATCCCAGACTCATCTTTCTCTTTCTGGCTTATTTTCCCTAACATATTTCCATCCAGCTCCAAGAAGGGTTGAAGAAGGTGGGTTCATTATTCTTAATATCTGAGTAGTATTCCATTATATATATCTACCACAACTTTCTCAGCCACTCATCTGTTGTTGGACACCTGGGTTGTTTCCAGGTTTTGACTATTATGAAATGGTCTGCTATGAACATAGGTGTCCATATATATTTTTTGAATAGGTGTTCTTGACTGCATAGGTAGGATATATCCCTAAAAGAGGAATTACTAGGTCATATAGATTGTCTATTTCTAGCTTTGTGAGGGTTCTCCAGAGCAGTGCAGAAGGGTTCCTTTGTCTCCACAACCTCTCCAGCATATGTTGTTACTGTTTCTGATATATGATATTCTCACAGGGGTGAGGTGGTATCTCATTGTCTTCATTTTCATTTCTCTGACAATAAGTGACTTGGAGCAATTTTTATATATCTATTGGCCTTTTGTATCTCTTTTGAGGTGAGTATTCTGTTCATTTTCTTTCTTTTAAAATAGTTTATCTATTAATTTTAATTATTTACACATACACACACAGAGCACTGCTCAGCTCTGGTTTATGGTGGTGCTGGGAATTAAACCTCAGACCTCAGAGCCTCATGCATGAAGGCCTCGGCATAAGGATTATACTGTCTCCCTAGCCCACATTTCAACTACTAAGGACAAAACAGATTGAGTTAAAATTCAGAGTAGTGGGGAGCAGAGTGGGAGAGAGAAGTGGTATAAAATAGGCTAAGTAATAGATTGCTTGGTTGTAGAAGGTAACTGTATAACTAGTAGAAGGTGTGCTATATATAAACAGCTGCCATGGTGAAAAGCTGTACTGTTTTGTAAACCAATATAAGCTAAAGAAAAAAAAATCCAGTTGAAGTATCCCCAAGAAAGCTACTAGCAACAATTTAAGTTTGAAATCTAGTAGATGATTCTTCAGTGGAACAATGTACTAACATTTCAACAGAATGATCTATAGTTTCGATTTATAAACTGTCTTAAGTAGTATTTTTTTTTCTGCTGGTCTCTTTTTGTCATATTGAGTTCTGTCTTTTGCTGAGGTTTATATACTTTTCTGTGGGCTTGCAAAACAGGGATTCATTCAAATTAATATTTGCAAATGCTTTCATTTTGTTGCTCTCCTACAAGTACCTTTTATTCCATGTTCTTTCATTGTATGGTCTTCAAGCTGTTCCAGAGATGGCCTTATAATGACTGATTATAAGGACTTCACTCAGGTCTCAGAAGTTGCCTTGGGAGTCCATCTATCCTTTTTATTTATTTATTTTTTCAGAACTCTTGCTCAAACGCTTTATCACGTGTGTGATAATGTCTGTTTTCCCTAGAATAGAAGGAGTTGAAAACATTTTCAAGAAGGTAGTGCCATTTAACTTCATGCCCCTCATATATACTGACATACAGGGCAGTACTGTAGGGGTGTATTAACTAGTCATTGCAAAATAGTAAAAATAAGATGTGTCAGTGAATTAAATAATAAAATCACAAGTTATGTTTTTAGATGTCAATCTGCTTCTTAGATCTTCAAATCTGTAGTATCTACTTTTATCTCATTATTTATATTTATTATTTATAAGAAATAAATATGTTTAACAAATATAATATTCTTAAACTAGGGATTAAAATCATATGAACTTCAAACCCACAAAACATGGATCTTCTTGCAAAATCAAAAATAGTTAACCATCTCAATAAAGTATCCCAACAAAAATAATAATTCCCATAAACTGAATTCTTATAAGGGAATGCTATTACTCTAGGTGTTTTAAGTAACTCTCTTATTTAATCCTTAAGACAACCTTCTGGACTGATATAGTTCTCATTTCAGTCAATTGAAGGGAAAAAAAATCTACTGAGGGCCGTAAGGTTCAAAATAGTTCAGTTTTATCCTATGGCTTGTGTTCCACCCAGCGTGCTTTGCTTCTGTTATATTCTTTTTTTTTTTTTTTAATTTTTTATTTAAGAAAGGATTAGTGAACAAAAGCATAAGGTAGGAGGGGTACAACTCCACACAATTCCCAACACCCAACACCCAATCCCCATAACCCACCCCCTCCCATGGTAGCTTTCCCATTCTCTATCCCTCTGGGAGCATGGACCCAGGGTCGTTGAGGGTTACAGAAGGTAGAAGGTCTGGCTTCTGTAATTGCTTCCCCGCTGAACATGGGCGTTGACTGGTCGGTCCATACCCCCAGTCTGCCTCTCTCTTTCCCTAGTAGGGTGTGACTCTGGGGAAGCTGAGCTCCAGGACACATTGGTGAGGTCTTCAATCCAGGGAAGCCTAGCCAGCATCCTGGTGGCATCTGGAACCTGGTGATTGAAAAGAGAGTTAACATATGAAGCCAAACAGTTTGTTGAGCAATCGTGGATCCCAAGCTTGGAATAGTGGAGAGGAAGTGTTAGGGAGGTACTCACTGCAAACTCTAGTGTAGTCCTGCTTTCAGGTATATATTTTGCAGTAGTTTATGGATACGTGTGCACATAAGCTCTCTCTCACAGAAACTGGTGTATATCTAGGTTATGGGACTTTGTTGGAAAGTGAACTACCTGAGATGAAATTAGAGTGTACTATTAAAGGAAAGGTCTCACTCGAGTAATGAAGCTGAAGGGTTGTCATTCCACACGTGAAGTCTCTGGATACATTCTGAGGTGAAGCATGTTGAGGTAGCAATCGTTGCTTTGGTTAGGTTGTGATCGGCAGATGCAATGTTATTTGGTTTGGATTGGGAGATGCATACGGGAAAGTGGGCCCTATCCAAGGGTTCCAGGACTGGTGGAAGTAGGGGCTCTATAGTGAAGATGTGAGGTTCCTGCTGTCTTAGGGTTCAAAAAGACAATCAATAGTTAATATTATCATCACATTATTTGTTAATTGGGTTAACTTTGAAAAGTCCCTTTGTTATGGTTTGCTGGACAGTACCCAGTATCTTGTATATAGCTGTGCTATTGGAAGCTTCTAATCTACTTGGTCTAGGCTTTTGAGAGAGTCCGCATATCAAATACATAGCCTATATATTAAAAAGATTCAGTTTGTCTTTTGAGAAACTTTGAGACATGCAATTGATTTCCCCCTCTCATATTAATTAGCTCCTGATTTATATGTCTACATTTTGCTAGGAGTGTACATAAACACCATTCCCACCACCAAAGGACTGTGACCCATCCCTCCCGCCCACTCCCACCCCCCACTGGCCCAGGAAGCTACATGCCTACCCCTCACCACTGGGTTTTTACTTTGGTGCCCTACTTACAATTTGATCAGGTCCTGCTTTTAGTTTCCCTTTCAGATCTTCTTAGTCAGCTTCTGTTGATGAGTGGGATCATCCCATACTCATCTTTATCTTTCTGACTTAGTTCACTTAACATAATTCCTTCTAGCTCTGTCCAAGATGGGTCAGAGAAGGTGGGTTCATTGTTCTTGATAGCTGCATAGTATTCCATTGTGTATATATACCACAGCTTTCTCAGCCACTCATCTGGTGTTGGGCACCTGGGTTGCTTCCAGGTTTTAGCTATTATGAATTGTGCTGCTATGAACATAGGAGTACACACCTCTTTTTGGTTGGGTGTTATGGAGTCCTTGGGGTATAACCCCAGGAGAGGAATTATTGGGTCATATGGAAGGTCCATGTCTAGCCTTCTGAGAGTTTTCCAGACTGCTCTCCACAGAGGCTGTACCAATTTACATTCCCACCAGCAATGTAAAAGGGTTCCTCTGTCCCCACATCCTCTCCAGCATTTGTTGCTGCTGTCCTTTTTGATGTATGCTATTCTTACAGGAGTGAGGTGGTATCTTAGTGTTGTCTTAATTTGCATTTCTCTGATAATCAGTGACCTAGAGCAGTTTTTCATATGTTTGTTAGCCTTTTGGATCTCCTCTGTGGTGAATGTTTTGTTCTTTTCCTCTGCCCATTTTTGGATGGGGTCATTTGCTTTTTTGGTGCTAAGTTTGCTGAGCTCTTTATATATTTTGGTGATTAGTTTCTTGTCTGATGTCTGGCATGTGAAGATCTTCTCCCATTCTGTGAGGGGTCTCTCTGTTTGTTTAATAGTTTCTTTGGATGTGCAGAAGCTTTTCAATTTGATGTAGTCCCATTGGTTTGTTTCTGCTTTGGTCTTCCTTGCAATTGGGTTTGATTCATCAAAGATGTCCTTGAGGTGTATGTGGGAAAGTGTTTTACCAATGTTTTCCTCTAAGTATTTGACTGTTTCTGGTCTGACATCTAGGTCTTTGATCCATTTGGAGTTGATTTTTGTTTCTGGTGAGATAAAGTGGTTCAATTTCATTCTTCTGCATGTTTCAACCCAGTTTTCCCAGCACCATTTATTAAAGAGAGCCTCCTTTTTCTATTTAATCCTTTGGGCCCCCTTATCAAAGATTAGATGCCCATAGGTGTTGGCTTCTGTTATATTCTATACTACATCTCTCCTGTGTTTCTTGCCTGTTGGTTTACATTTGTGCTCTTTAGTTCCAGCTAGATGTTCCCTGGAGATAAAGAATAGAACACGGATTTCTTACATAGCACTGATAACACAGGGCAGAGAACTGAACTTAGGTTAGAACCTCTTTCATTCCTAATAATAAAAATTTATTAGAAGTCATGTCTGCCTGGAAAATGCTCCAAGAGAAGTACAGAAATCACATTAGGAGTAAATAAAAAATACTCCTTTTTTCTACCTCAGTATAATATGCTTTCAGATGGCATGGGTAGTGGGAAATAACTGAATCTTAGTTTGAAAAAAATATACAAAGAGTAAATATGCAGTTTGAAGCTACAGGTAGGATTTGGGTTTCTGCTTTGAGACATCACTGCAGGCTGGCAAGTACATGTGTGAAATACTAGTTACCATAGCAACCAGCACAGTAAGATTTCACCCCTTTGGTTTATGAATCCAAATCAATAAATGTTTATAAATAACTCTCCAATTGGCTAAAAGAAGTAAGAGCATTAGCCAGAACAATCCTTCTGTCCTGTGAATGTGAATCATAGATATGCTGGCCATATCATGGGAACAGAAAAAGGCTAGCTAAAGAACAAACAATTGATCACATCATTTCTTTATAAGAACATTAAGGAAAAACTTAGAGTGAAAATCTATTCACATGTTTACTGACAACAAAAATACAAAATTGGCAATATCCAAGGGGGCAAAAGGACAAAGCTGCAAAATCACAGATAATGGGCTTGACAGATAGCATCGATACAAATTGGTTTTAATGATCACAGTGAAGTTCACGTAGAGGAGGTAGCAATATCATCTGGTATTTGTGAACTGTACATTCTCTCCAACATGCAAGAAGAATCAACACAAAAGTGAAATTTGCTATGAAGAGTCCCAACAAAATTGAATCAGGCCATCAACTATTGTAAGGATTCTTTCTATATAGCATTCCAAACAGATGGTCAAACAGCTTCTCTCGGGATATTTTTAGTGAAAGGGAAAGTCATTTCTCTCTAATCTCTATCTAGTAGCTGTTAAATTTACTTCCCAAGCCAAAATCTCCTCCCACTCCCCTCCTTTGACTTCTACCCATTGGTCTTAGTTTGTTCTTTGGCACAACAAAGACCTAAACCATCTGGTTCCCTCCCAGCAACAGCCTTTCAAGCCTTCTAAGGCAACTATTGAGCCTTTCTTTAATCTTCTCTTATTACTGGTGTGCTTCCAATCTCCCCTCTCTGAGTTTCTTCTTTAGAACGCTCTCAAATTGTCAGTGCTCTTATCAAAACGTGAACTCCCAGTTGGTCCGTACCTATATTTTCTATCTATGGACATAGCTAAGTTTATTTTCAAATTGTGTGTCTGTTTTAGAACCACACTGCACTGTTGGTACAAATTGTGGTAGATTAAAACACACAGGACACCAAATTCTAGAATGAACGAGTTATATAAGTATTATTCTCAGGAAAAATCAACTAGGGCAGGGATTCCCTGGCAAACCACTAACCTGAGAACAGCTCTTCTGATCATTCTGGCAAAGATTTCATCTGGCTGACACAAAGTGGAAGTGGAGTAATTGTCCAAAAGATGTGGTTTGAAGGGTCTTAGAGAAGAATCTCCTCCCTGCAAATGTCTGATTCATTCAAGAGCCAAATTGGCTGAATTTCACCACTTGGAAATGTCAAACATCTGGCTATTTCCCTCCCAGAGGACATATTAAATCACTAATAATTTAATATAAATGAGATGATCATATTTCAGGAAAGAGAAGAAACTGACAATAGGATAGAATAGTACTATTTTTGGATTTGGAGGCAAGGGAGATACTAAAATATAGAAAATAGTTTAAAAAGAAATAGTAGGATGCTCTGACGTCTTTTTCATTGCCTTGGGTTGGCTTTGCTCCACAGGTAAGGCTCTCTTTGTCCAAAGGTCGCAAAAACCAACCTTTATCAATGAGAGAAACAGGTTAGCAAAACACTACAGTGCCAATACCAGAATAAGAGGACCCAAGGCCAGAGTGATGAGCAAGCACATGGAAAGTGAGGGGTGGGAGGTGCCATTAAAAGGACAACTACTACTCACCTCCTTACAAATATTGCAAAGGTAGAATGTTAACCATATGCTGGTAGGTATTTCAAATTTCCAAAAATCTGAACATGCATTTAAATTTTATTGTTTTTAAATATTCATCAATACTCCAAGAGTCAAACAAATTAACCCTAGGAGAAGAAAACACATACACACACACACACACACACACACACACACACACACACACACACACACACAGAGAGAGACAGAGAGACAGAAAGAAAACAAGAACCAGAGTAGAACTGTGGCCATCAGGAGCTCGGGTATAAACTTTAAGTTACAAGATGAACAAGTTTGATGATTCAATTATAATGTTAACAAGTTTGAGTATCTAATGTTCAGTATGGTGAGTATAGCTAAGAATACTGTATGGTGTTAGGAAAGTAAATTTTAATTGCTGATCATCAAGAGAAATGGTACTCATGCAAAAAGATAGAGGTGGTAGTTAGTTTTATAATTGCAATCATTTTAGGATTCATAAATGTACCAAGACAACATGTACATTTTAGACTTCTACAAGGTTATATATCCACCACATCTTTTAAGGTCATTTTATTATGAACCTAGTGGTTTATAGTACAGTTGTTGGCACATAGGGACAATAGATCATCTCCCCATGACAAGTGTCTGCAACACGCTCACCCTCAACTTTGGTCCATTTCTACCATCATACAGCAGGACCCTAACATCCACTTCATCCCCTCCCTTTCCTTTTCTCTTAGAGTCCCTTGCTTTGCTTGCAATATACCATATTCAGTTCAAGTTTCACTTTGTGTTTTCCTTTTTTACCCTTGTTTCTATAATTCCACCTATAAGTGAGATCATCTCTGGGTTTTTTTTTCCATTTTTATTCATTATGCAGTTGTTGACAAGTAGATACAATTTCTCATCTCCCTGTAACACTTCCTGCAAATTACTCTCGCCCCCAGTTTAGGTCCCTCTCTATGCCTTCCCTTTTTGGTTTATTTCACTTAGTCCTAGAAATAAAAAGCTGCTGCCAGACATGACTTGGGCTTCTAGTGTGTTGCCTCTAACATTAGGGTCATTATCAACTGAGTATTTACAACTATTTCAGTGAAGAAGTAACAGAGACTTCAGAAATAGTAGCTTAAACAAGATAGAAGTTTCTGCCTTGCTTCACATCAAAGCTGAGAGGGACATCAAGGAGTCTTCTTGAAGAGGCTGAAGTATCTCTTATTTGAG
This sequence comes from Erinaceus europaeus, assembly GCF_950295315.1. NCBI lineage: Eukaryota > Metazoa > Chordata > Mammalia > Eulipotyphla > Erinaceidae > Erinaceus > Erinaceus europaeus. The sequence goes on from NC_080165.1 coordinate 45,948,518, forward strand.
GGAAAACAGTGGATGATACCTGATGATTCATGCTTGAGCAATCCAGGAGCGGGAAGCTGTGACCATCTGTCTGCAGTGGCAGAGCAGAGAGAATTAGTTACACTGGAAGTAAATAGCACTTTACTTTTCTGCTTATGTGCACATGCATATTATCTAGCGTGTCTTAAACAGTTGTGTCTGAGGTAGAATTAGGTCACAGAGTGGTTTAGACCAGGTAGTTATATTTTCAGCCCATTCAACAAAGGGATTATATATACATGTATATAATTTATCTTTTCTGAAATTTCTTCATAAAATTAAGAAGATTTTGGAAAACTTTCCACAGCAGTATTAACTTTCAACCTTTTCTCATTTGCAAATTCAGTTGTGTTTATAATGTATTTAAATTGAAGTGCATTTGACATATAATCTCGTATAAATTTAAGGTGGGCAACATATTAATTTGATGGATTTCTATATTATAGAAATATAGAAATTGCCTTGTAGAGTAAATTGCCTTGTAGAGATAATTAATACCTTTATTATGTTATATAATTATTATTTTATGTGGTGACCAGAGTAATTTCTAGTTTCTTAGTAAGTTTTGATGATTGTGACACAGTGTTGTCTATATTCACTACACTATGCACTAGCTCTCCAGGGTTTACTCCTTTTTGCAAATTTGAACTCTCTTTTCCCTCTTCCTTTTCTTTTCTTTTTCTGTTGCCAGCAAGGTTATAGCTGGGGCTTGGTGCCAACACTCTGAATCCATTGTACCTAGTGGCCTGCCCTCTATTCCTTCCTACCCCCCCCCCCAGGCTCTTTTTCTTTTTTCCTCCCTCCTATTTTTATTAGATAGGACAGAGAGAAATTGAGAGGGGAGGAGAAGATAGAATGGGAGAGAAGAGAGATACCTGAAGACCTGCTTCAACACATGTGAAGAGTCCCCCTTTCAGGTGTGTGTGTGGGGGGAGTGGGAGTGGGACACTGAACCAGGGTCCTTGCGCATGATAATATGTGCACTTAACTGGGTGTGTCATAGCCAGGTCCCTCAAATTGGTTCTAAGAGCTTTTACCCTATCCCCACCTCAATCTCATGACAACTAACAATTTAGTTTCTGTAAGTTTGACTTTTTTAGATTTCATGTACGAATATTATAAGGGAATATTTGGTTTTCTCTGTCTGATATATCTCATTTGACATCATGTTCTTAAAGTCTATTCATGTCACAGATGGTAAGATGTCTTTTTATTTTTCTTGTGATTAAATACTCCTTTGCTTATGTTATGTTCTTATCCATTAATTCACTGATGACACTTAAGTTCTCACAAACTCTTAGTTATAATGAATTATGCTTCAATAGCCATAGGACTACATAAGCTTCCCATGTTTCTGTTTTCCTGCCTTTTGGATATGTGGTATCGCTAGATTGTAAGGTATTTCTATTTTTATTTACTTCATATTTTCTATAAGGGCTTCACTAGTTTACATTCTCATCAACAGTATAACAGAATTCTACTTTCTACATATTCTCATCTATCTAGCTTTTTAATTTTTGCCTAGTATAATACCTCTAGAGTCATCCATGTGTTTGTACATGGCAGGATTTTATCTATTTTATAGCTGAATAATATGAATAATATTCTTTTTTTTTTTTTGTCTCCAGGGTTATCACTGGGGCTCAGTGCTTGCACTATGAATCCACTGCTCCTGGAAGCTATTTTTTCCCCTTTTGTTGCCCTTGTTGTTTATCACTGTTATTATTATTGCTGTTGTTGTTGCTGTCATTGCTGTTGGATAGGACTGAGAGAAATCGAGAGAGGAGTAGAAGACAGGGAAGGGGAAAGAAAGATAGACACCTGCAGACCTGCTTCACTGCGTGTGAAGTGATCCCCTGCAGGTGGGGAGCCAGGGACTCAAACCGGGATCCTTACTATGGTCCTTGGATTTTGCGCCATGTGTACTTGACCTGCTGCCCTACCACCCGGCCCCAGCTGAATAATATCCTATCATGTGTAGATATCACATCTTTTTTATTCACTTAACTGATGGCCATGCACAATTTTAAATTGGATTATTTGTTTTATGCTGTTGAGTTGCATGAGTTTCTCATATTTTTTGGATATTAACCCTTTGTCCAATATAAACTTTTCAATTTTCTGCATTCTGTAGGGTGCCCTTTTGTTTTATTAATGGCCACTTTTCTAGTACAAATGATTTTCTTTGACATTTCATTTATTGGATTTTGTTTTTTGTTGCCATGTTAAAGTGAATTATTGCCTATCCTCATTACTGCTGTGGCAGTCCTAATTCATTAACTTCTCTACTATTTAAATCAAAACCTAGAAGTATTTAAAAGATTTTCTTGACACATTCCGTATAGTTTCTCTCTCTCTTTTTAATGTGATGTGTACATCAGTCCTAATATAACAATACAAAACAGTAATTTAAACTAAAATCTAACTTAAAAGAAGCAATGTCAGTTCTTACTGTTTTCCATATTTCTTTTAATTGTGATAGTTTTCTTTAATGACACTAATGAGGATATGTTATGACCTGAACAAGGTTAGTTCTTTGTGGGAATAATTATGTTCCTACAAACACACTTGTACAAATGTTAGCACATGACTTTGTATGAAATATAGGCAGTTTTCCAATAAGAAATGAAATTCTGGGAATTAAGCTAAGTATCCTTAAAGACACCACATATTTTAGTAACATTTTCCATTAAACCCAATAGTAAAAGTAATATATTACACTTTTCTCTTAGCTATTTTAGAGCAATTTTAATTACCTTGTTTTTTGTCAGATTTCCTGAATTTTGCATGCCTGAAACTTGTGGACACTTAACGGCTATTTATACTGTTAACAACGAGCACATATGGATAAAACATTCAGTGTATTAAAATCAACTTCCCTCTTCAAGATAAGTTACAGAGCCTTGGCTAAGGGCAATGAACAACTTATACATACCATAATGTTCTCATGGTCACTCCTATTACCTCAGCCTGGAAATGAGTTCATTCCTGTAACTGGTTTTTGAGTAGATCAGCAAGTGCATAGAGGAAACTGAACCAAAGACAGAAGTGAGGATGTGGGAGTGGAAGTGGGACTGGGTAGAATGAAACCAAGAAAGAGGTCATTCAATTTAAGAAAACATGAGGAATTAGTTATTTGAGGATCTAGTCTACTGGGTTCCTTCAAGAAGTCCAAATCTTCACCTGCAATATTCTTGATTTAGGCTCATGATTAGTCAACAATTTGTTCTGCTTTATATTTTAACTCTTCTTTAAGCCACCAGGTTTCAGATGCTAACATAATGACAGCTGGACTTCCCTGGGCAGACGACCCCACCAATGTGTCCCAGAGCCCCCACCTCCCCAGATCCCTGCCCCACTAGGGAAAGAGAGAGACAGGCTAGGAGTATGGATCGACCTGTCAATGCCCATGTTCAGCGGAGAAACAACTACAGAAGCCAGACCTTACGCCTTTTGCACCCCATGATGCTCCTGAGTCTACACTCTCAGAGGGATAAAGAATAGGGAAGCTATCAAGGGAGGGGATTGGATATGGAGTTCTGGGGGTGGAAATTGTGTGGAAATGTACCCCTCTTATCCTATAGTCTTGTCAATACTTCAATTTTATAAATAAATTTTTTTAAAGTGGTCTTTTAGATTTACATCAGGCAACACCTTATCTGGCTGCCTCCACAATGGCAAATCAAAAGCAAGTGCTGAGAGGGCATAAAACAAATATTAAAGATGCCACTCACACTTCTGCATCAAGAAATCAGTTGTTGAACAAAACTGGGCTTTTGACTATGCTTTATCACCTGTTCCTGGCATTGGATTTCTATGGTGCTTGTCAATGTGATATTTTAAGATGCCACAGTAAGGTGTTGAGTGATAGTAGACTGTTTCTTGTTTCCCATCAGAATCTCCCAGTGGGCTGGGAGTGTGTTTGTAGAATCTCAGGGGAAGCTGGGTACAGAGGGAAGGTCAGCCAACCAGTATCCACCATCTGTCCACTCAAGAGTGTCTTTGGGCTTCTGTAACACCACAGGCTATTTGTGCCTACTCACACCTGCCAGGCTTTGATGCTAATAAAAGAAATAACAGCACAGGGAAATAAACTCTTGAGACTTTGTGGTCACCTGTTATTGCCAAAAACAGAGTTAACATTGCAGGAGGACCTGTAAAACACAGCCTGGTTCAAGTAACTGGTCCTAAAACAACATGCAAGTCACAAAGCTGACTTTACAGACATGTGTACAGTACTACTAGTTTAGGTTTTGGCAATTGATTGGGACCATGTTATAGAACTCTCTCCAGTGGCTTCAAGTAATTTGGGGGATAAAGTAGATAATATGGAGATATATCCATATCTAAAGTTAAAGGCATATGTTGAGGAAACTTAAAGATGTGAGTCTTCTGGAAGACACAAATTTTATTTTTTATAATTATTTATTATTTGTCATCATTGGGATTGGGTAATTGCACCACTCCCAGCAGGTATTTTTTTTTCCTTTCTTTTTTGAGAGAAGGTAAGACACCAAAGGTAGAGGGAGGGAGGGAGGGCGGGAGAGAGAGAGAGAGAGACCTGCACTGCTGCTTCACTGCTTATGAAGCTTCCCCCCCTGCAAGTGGAGACCCATGACTTGAACCTGGGTCCTCGTGTATGGCAACATGTGCTCTCTCTCCCAGGTGCTCTACTACCCAGTGCCCAAGAGATGGATTTTACTTTTCAGAGAGAGCCAGTGAAAAACTCCATCTGATCTTGTTACTCAGATACACAAGATGTATCTGAGAATAGGGAGGTGTGGATACCTCCTCATGAATATAATTCTGACTTGGTTCAGAGGGCTCACTTCTCTTCCCAGATTGTTCCCATCTTTGTTCTATGTCAGCTGACAATCTTAGCCCCTTCATCTTTACAAGTTGTTTCACAACACATGGTACATTTATTATATGCCAAGAACTAATCTAAGAACTCCTCAAATATGCCTCATTGAGCTCTCATAAAAATTATGTGAAATACATAGCTTTATCTCCTTTTTTTTTTTTGAAAGCAAGGAGTCTATGGCAGAGAGTCTATGCTATTCACTCAAGGTCATGCAATGAATGGTAGAGGTAGGACATAGAATCTGTGCTCTTGACCACAGGCTGCCCTGAGTTCTCTGTCCTTGTCTACCATTGCAGATTGATTTATTGCTATAATCCTGATACCCTGCAGTGTTTTCTGTGGTGGTGTTTGATTCTAACTGATGCTGTATGATTCTCTCTAATTGTTTTTAGCATGTTTCCTTGAGTGTATTATGAGAAATCCACAGTAACAGTGTGGACAGAGTCTCTCCAAGTCACTGAAATTATTACACAGAATCTGAGGGCTCTGGGTTTAAGGATGCCTTTAGATAGTCTATCACTCAGGGTCTCTTGACTACTCATGGTCTTACTCAAGCAATTTAGGTGTCTTATGCTGAAAGACAGATCCTAGTAAGCAAATCAAAAGGTGAAAGGTTATAAGAGGCAAACACACTAATGGTAAGGAAGGTTGGAGAACTGATAAAGCGATCCAGAGTGTGGCTACAAGGAAGAGACAGAAACTGTTGGGTTGTTGCATCATTAATATCAACCTTGATCTTTCCAGGAATACCAAGTGATGTTCTGTTTAAGAATTTACCAAAGTATTTACTAATTCATAAGTTTTATTCACTCTAAACAAAATGGTTCATATAAAACTAACAGTTGCAACTCCAAAAAAAAGTAAGCTTTACTTTGCTAGACAGTCTTATGACACAGTACAATTTTTTTTTTTTTTTTTTTTTTGCATTGCAGGGCAAATAGAAGCTGACACTGCCATTCCTCTTGACTCCTGGTTTCAGTTTAGTGCCAGTTTTTTTGTGTACCTTTTTCTCCTTACAAAAATTAAAGTTTGGGCTGGTAGGTGGTGCACCTGGTTAAGAGCACATATTACCAAGCTTAAGGACCTGGGTTTGAGCCCCTGCTCTCCACTTACAGGGGGTCTGCTTCACCAGTAGTGAAGCAAATCTGCAGGTGTCTATCTCTCTCCCTCTCTACTCTCAATTTTCCTGTCTTATCTAACAAAAAATTAGAAAGAAGGAAAAAAAGAAAGAGAAAAGGGGAAAATGGCTGCTGGAGCGGTGGATTTGTAGTGCTGGCACTCAGCCTCAGCAATATCCCTGGTAGCAATAAAAACAAACAAACAAAAAATTAAAGTTAAATACAATGCCTGTGTTTCTATAAAAATCAACATGATCTGAGTTGGATTAGTCATTATTATGACTATTATTCATATTCAATATATACCAGTATTATTAATAAATATTATTTTACTCAGATTTTTCTTCTAACTTTAAAGAAAGTTGAAATTTAATTTTTAATGAGCCTTAAAACTCTGCTTTCCTAAGACCAAGGGTGGTAACTGGTTGTTATACTGATAGTGTTTATAATTCTTCCAATGGTTTAGCATATACATAAATTTATTTTTATAGGTTTAGCATGTATATACTATACCACTCTGCTAGTTCATAACTTAATTTTTAAAAACATGATTTAAGAGAGGCCAGGTGGTGGTACACCTGGTTAAGTGCACGCGTTACAGTACACAAGGACCCAGGTTCAAGTCCCTGGTCCCCACTTGCAAGGGGAAAGCTTCACAAGTGGTGAAGCAGGACTGCAGGTGTCTCTCTGTCTCTCTCCCTCTTACTCCCCCCATCAGTTTCTCTTTGTTTCTATCCAATAGTAAATAAATGAAAATATTTTTTTAAAAAACATGATTTAAGAATCTGTGCAGTGGCTCAACCAGTAAAGTCCACAAATTACCACATGTGAAGAACCAAGTTGAAGCTACTGGTCCCCACCTACAGGGGGAAAGCTTCACTAACAGTGGAGCAGCCTACAGGTTTCTCTCTTTCACTCCCCTTCTTCCCCATCCCTCTCCCATACTATCTCTGTTTCTATCATCATAATAATAAAAAACATATTTAGCAAATACATTTTAAAAACAAATGTGGGGACTTAAGGGTGGGGTGGAACACCCAGAAAAATGCACATATTACCATGCATGGAGACATAAATTCAAACTGTCTTTACTTACCTGTGAGGGGGATGTGAGCTTTGTGAATGGTGGGGAAATGCTGCAGGCATTTCTCTTTTTCTCTCCATCTCTTTCTGTCTCTACTGGAAAAAGAAAAGGAAAAGAAAGAAAGAAAAAAGAAAGGAAGGAAGAAAGAAAAGAGAGTCAGCAGTGGCAGTGGAGCTGTTGCACAGGCACCAAGCTATAACCCTGGTGGCAAAACAAATAAACATATACAACTGTGACTAGTAGAAAGTTGTAAATGTAAAAATTAATCTTAGAAAGAAAAGATAAATTTCCAAACTTTTCTCCTTTCCTTTCCATGTTTTTTACTTTTTTTTTTTTCTTCTGGGCATTGGAACATCAGTGCCTTGGGCCAAAATTTTCAGGGGTGGGGTGGGAAGAGCACTAAATCTTCCTCTAGTGCAGTAGAGGGCCAGGTTCAGATCTGGGTTGAGTGTATAATAAAGCAGTCACACTATCCATATATGCTGTCTTGATAGCCCTCAATATTTCTGTTTAAAACATGTAGTATTCTTATTTGGTGATACATTATATTAAGTGTTGTATAAAAATACATTGAATGGCTTTTTTTTGAAGCTATAGGTACAAATATTTACTTGCATTTAAATCATTTCTTATTTGATACCATGGTCACATTGATCACAAAATGTTTTATAGGGTTCTAAAATGTTTTAGATTGTGTCTAAATATATGCTTAGTGATATATATATATATATATATATATATATATATATATATATATATATATCACTAAGTCACATTTTTCCCTAATTTTTAAACACTTTAGCACTTTCTTTTTTTTTTTCTTTATTGGGGAATTAATGTTTTACATTCAACAGTAAATACAATAGTATTTACATGCATAACATTCCCCAGTTTCCCATATAACAATACAACCCCCACTAGGTCCTCTGTCATCCTTCTTGGACCTGTATTCTCCCCATCCACCCACCCCCACCCCAGAGTTTTTTACTTTGGTGCAATACGCCAATTCCATTTCAGGTTCTACTTTTTTTTTTTTCCGATCTTGTTTTTCAACTTCTGCCTGAGAGTGAGATCATCCCATATTCATCCTTCTGTTTCTGACTTATTTCACTTAACATGAATTTTTCAAGGTCTATCCAAGATCGGCTGAAAACAGTAAAGTCACCATTTTTTACAGCTGAGTACTACTCCATTGTGTATATATACCACAACTTGCTCAGCCACTCATCTGTTGTTGGACACCTGGGTTGCTTCCAGGTTTTGGCTTTTACAAATTGTGCTGCTAAGAACATATGTGTACACAGATCTTTTTGGATGGATGTGTTGGGTTCCTTAGGATATATCTGCAGGAGAGGAATTGCAGGATCATAGGGTAGGTCCATTTCTATCCTTCTGAGAGTTCTCCAGACTGTTCTCCACAGAGGTTGGAACAATTTAAATTCCCACCAGCAGTGTAGGAGGGTTCCTTTGCCCCCATACCCTCTCCAGCATTTGCTGCTGTTACCTTTTCTGATGTATGACATTCTCACAGGAGTGAAGTGACACTTTAGCACTTTCTCTAAATGTTTTAAACAAAACAATAGTTACTGTTCTTGAATGATCCTAGGTTCTAATAGATGGCATTATATATGTTTGGTTGCTTTGACACTGAATTTAAAACCTTGGACTAGATGGCAAGCCAGGAAAAGATGCTCATGTGTCTCCTATACCCTCCCTCCTTTGAAGGAAGAAAATAATAAATGAGCTCATTCATAAGTGTGAAGCAAACTTTCTCTATTTAGCATTATTGGTATTTTTAATTAAAAATTTGTTTACTTACCAGAACTCTGCTCAGCACTGGTTTATGGTGGTGCTGGGGATTAAACTTGGGATCCTTTGCTCCACAGCTTTGAAAATCTTTTTGTATAATCACTATGCTATTATCTCAGCCCAACATTATTGATATTTTATACAGGGTAATTTTTTAAAAAAATTATTTATTTTCCCTTTTGTTGCCCTTTTTTATTGTTGGTACAGTTATTATTGTTGTTATTGATGCCATAGTTGTTAGATAGGACAGAGAGCAATGTAGAGAGGAGGGAAAGACAGAGGGGGGAAAGAAAAATAGACACCTGCAGACCTGCTTCACTGCCTGTGAAGCGACCCCCATGCAGGTGGGGAGCTGGGGGCTCGAGCCGGGATCCTTTCGCCAGTCTAGCCCTTGCACTTTGCGCCTCATGCACTTAATCTGCTTCGCTACCGCATGATTCCCTTTAATTTTTTTAATGGGGGATTAATGGTCTACAGTCAACAGTAAAATACAATAGTTTGTACATGCATAACATTTCCACATAACAATACAACCTCCGCTAGGTCCTCCTCGGCCATTATGTTTCAGGACCTGAAACCTTCTCCCCACCCAAGAGTCTTTTACTTTGGTACAATATGCCAGGTCCAGTCCAAGTTCTGCATAGAGTTTTCCCTTCTGATCTTGCTTTTCAACCTTTGCCTATGATATTTTTAAGATCTATCCAAGATGGGTTAAAGAAGGTGAATTCACCATGAACCTGAGACTTAGGAGCCTCAGGAATAAGAGTCTCTGCATAACCATTATGTCATCTACCCCTGTTCACATTTCTCAGTTTTTCTACATAACAATTCAATGCCCCTCTAGGTCCTCCTCTGCCACCATATTTCAGGGCCTGAACCCCTCCCCCCAGAGTCCTTTACTTTGGTGCAATACACCAGGCCCAATCTAACTTCTCTTTTGTGTTTCTTGTTCAATGTTTCCCCCCCTTTTTTTTTGTAATTGGATTCTTTTCATTGAAAATGCCTTTAAATTTAGATGGAAAAGAGTTCTGCCAATATTTTCCTCTAAGTATTTGATAGTTTCTGGTCTAACATCCAAGAGGTGTTGAAATCCCCTACTATTACTGTGCTGTTGTTAATATATTGCTGTAACCCTTTCAGTAGATGTTTGATGTATTTAGGTGGCCTCTCATTGGGTTCATAGATGTTAATAATTGTTAACACCTCATGACTGACTGATTTTCTGAGCATTAATTAATGTCCATCTAAATCTTTTAAATTTTATTTGAAAAAATTTTATTTTAAGGTTTATCATGTCAGACTGAGAATAGTTTTCCTGACCTTTTTTTGTGGTCCATTGACTCATATGGCAGTTTTCCAGACTTTCACTTTGTCTGTGTTTGTCTTATTGAGTTAGGTGGAATTCCTGCAGACAACATATTGTTGTGTTTTCTGACTCATCTTCTTACTCTGTGCATTTTAATAGGTGAATTCTGGCCACTGACATTTATTGGTAGTATAAATTGAAGATATTTTAATGCCAGTATTGTAGTTTTTAGACTGTTCTGATACATGGCATGTTTACTATGATATTATTTATAAGAGAACTTTCAGAACTTATTGCAGGGCAGGCTTGGTGATAGCTGATTCCTTCAGTGTTGCTTGTCTGAGAAGGTTTTTATGCCTCTATCTAGTCTGAATGACAGTTTAGCAGGATACAGTAGTCTTGGTTGAAAGCCTTTCTCATTGAGTGCTCGATAGATATCTTGCCATTCTCTTCTGGCCTGTAGTGTTTGTGTGGAAAACTCTGCTGCTAATCTTATGGGTTTTCCTCTGTAAGTGACTCTTTGTTTTTCTCTTTCAACCTTCAGGATCCTTTCCTTATCCTTATTCCTTTTCATTTTAGATATCATGTGTCTTTAAGTCTGGGTTAAATCTGTTTGGGACCTTCTGGGCTTCTTTTATGTTTTCTAGACTAGGGAAGTTCTCAGCTATTATGTCCTGTAGAATTCTTTCTTCCCCTCCCTCTCTTTCTTCCTCTGGTAGGCCTATAATGCGTACATTATTTCTTTTGAAGTCATCCCATAGGTCTCTGTTGTTATTTTCTGTATCTCTTAATCTCTTTTTGAGATTTCTTACTTCTTTTTTTTTTAAAGACTTTTTTATTTCTTTCCTTTCTTTTCTTTTTTTCCTTTTGGCCTCCAGGATTATCACTGGGGCTATCATTGGGTAGCCAACCCCCTCCCGTCTCCCATCCTCCCGTATCTCCAAACTCAGTGGCCAGTCACCTAACTCAAGTTGGATGTGCTAAGATCGACCCAGTCTGGAAAAGAGAAATTTCCCATGAGTGGTCATCCCACTTCCGGTTATCTTGTCCATCTCCAAAACTCTCTTCCTTTACACTGTCTGAACTGGAAGACGCTTTGAAGAGGGTTAAACCGGGAACGGCTGCTGGCTATGATAACATCACCCCAGAACTCATTCTTAACTTGGGCCCTGCGGCAAAGAAGTGGCTCACTTCATTCCTGTCCCACATCTTGGAATCTGAATCTATGCCCAAAATTTGGAGTCGTGCGAAGATAATAGCAGTTTTGAAACCAAAGAAAGACCCAACACTGGCCGCCAGCTATAGACCAATTTCTCTCCTCTCTGTGTGTTACAAACTCCTTGAGAGGCTGCTTCTGTCACGTATTTCTCCTCTTACAGAGAAATTCCTATCACCTGCCCAAGCTGGTTTCCGCCCAGGAAGATCTACCTTCGAACAAACCCTGGTCCTCTCAACTTACACTGAAAATGGATTCCAGAAGAATTTAAAGACGAGTGCTGTCTTTGTTGATCTCACAGCAGCCTATGACACGGTCTGGCACCGTGGTCTCCTAGTCAAGATCTCAAGATGCCTGCCTCCATGGCTGGCCAACACTATATCGTTTCTTCTCCAAAACAGAAGATTCCGGGTGCATCTGGGTGACAAGTCTAGCAGATGGAGGCTTGTCTCAAGTGGCCTCCCCCAGGGCTCTGTTCTGGCTCCTATGCTATTTAATATTTACATCAATGACCTCCCAGAAACTTCTTCAAGGAAGTTCATCTACGCCGATGACATCTGCTGTGCAACTCAGGCATCCAAGTTCGACATCCTCGAGGAAACACTCACGAAAGACATGTCTCTGATATCTGATTACTGTAAAAAATGGCGACTAATCCCTAGCACTGCAAAAATGGTATCACCTGTTTTCCATCTACACCATGCCTCGGCCTCTCGTGAGCTTAATGTGCAGCTTGGCGATACGAGAATCCGGCATGAAGCCCAGCCAGTCTATCTTGGTGTTACTCTCGATCGCACTCTGTCATTTCACGAACATCTCATAAAAACTGCAGCAAAGGTGGGCGCGAGGAATAACATCATTGCAAGACTGGCCAGCTCCTCATGGGGCGCGAGTGCTTCCACACTACGATCATCATCTCTGGCATTATGCTATTCCACTGCAGAATACTGTGCCCCAGTATGGTTCCGTAGCCCCCATGTCCACTTGGTAGATTCCAAATTATATTCCTCCATGAGGATAATTTCTGGAACCATCCGTTCCACCCGGTTCCATGGCTGCCAGTTCTTAGCAACATCGCCCCGCCAGATATTCGTCGGGATGCGGCATCATCTAAGTTCATTTCCCACGTCTACGCCTGACCGGACCTGCCAATATACGCGGATATCTTCGCCCACCCTGTCCAACGCTTGACGTCTCATCACCCAATCTGGTCCCCTACGCCTACACTGAACTTCTCTGTTCCAGACTCTTGGAAACAGAGTTGGCAGTCAGCTGAGGTAAAGAACAAACACCTCATCACAGACCCCTGCAAGCGTCAATCTGGCCTTGACCTAGCACGTTATGACTGGGCTCTCCTCAATCGCTATCGAACAGGCCATGGCCGGTGCGCCGCTATGTTCCATCGCTGGGGAGCCAGAGACGACCCAAACTGCCCCTGCGGCTACAGACAGACTATGACTCACATAGTCAACGACTGCCACCTCTCCAGATTCAAAGGAGGTCTCGAAACTTTACATCAGGCTCAACCTGACGCTGTTGACTGGCTACGGAAGAAGGGCAAACGCTAGAAGAAGAATTGGGGCTTAGTGCCTGCACTATGAATCCGCTGCTCCTGGAGGCCATTTTTTGTTGCTCTTGTTGTTATTGCTGTTGTTGCTGGATAGGACAGAGAGAAATCGAGAAAGGAGGGGATGACAAAGGGGGAGAGAAAGATAGAAACCTGCAGGTATGCTTCACAGCTTGTGAAGAGACCCTCCAGCAGGTGTGGAGGTGGCTGCTCAAACTGAGTTCCAGTGAATTCACTCAGGTTATTCACCAGAGTATTTGGGCTCAAAGTCCACCTTTGCTGCTTGCTAACTATGTGGCTTTAGACAAGTTATAACCTTGGTTTCTTCCATTGTAAATCAGTGATATAATAGAAACCCATGTAAAAGAATGTCACAATACCTGAAAAATTCTTAGTAAATATTGGGTATGCACACATATGTGTGGTACATGCATATGCAGTCCTTCTAAAAACACAACAGAGCAACTGGGGTTTTTCTTGCTGAGAATATCGTCATGGATATGTTTTAAGAGATTAAACGGTAACTATCAAAAGACAGTCAAACCTATAGTAATAAGTAGACTAGGGGTATTAACTGGCTTTTACTTGAAGCAGGGAAGAAATGTTTAACATCTACCTTTTTCTTCTCTGTTTAGAAAGCCAGATCAAAGATTTACTATAGGCTATGCCTTAACTGTATTACTCCTAATCTTCCCTATAGCTGTGGTAGGTTGGTATTATTAGCCTTAATTTTATAAGAAAATTAAGTTCAGAGAGTTTCAGTCACTTACTCAAGGTCACAGACCTACTAAAGATAATAACTCACTAGTCTAACCCACATCTAACCAAATTCAACTCTTCTATTTCAGGGCTGTGCTATTTAACAGAAAGTGGACTGATAAAAGCCATAGAGCTGGAATAAAAAGAATGGGGATGAAGCTATAAAGGAGTAATTTGATAAGAGAAATGCCTAGTAACCTTTAAAATCTCTTTAATTAACAGAGGGAGTTGAGATTTCTTCATGGCTAGTGACACTGGATTGTCTGTATGTGTTTAAAGAAAAAAATATGTAATATATCTGTAGCCAGGATTTTTTTTCTAGGTCTTTGTATCTACATGGCTTGTCACCAGAGTTTTCTCTGAGGTTTTGTGCCTGCAAGATTCCACTGCTCCTGGTGGACTCCTCTTTTTGAAAGAAATCAATGTATGTTGTGGTGCTATGCTTTGGGGAAGGGAGAAACAGATTTGTAAACACCAGAGCGAGGCCACTACTGTGCGGAGACCCGTTGTGAAGCTGCCCATCACTATGTCTGATGAGGAGGCAAAATCTTCAACTGAGGACTTGGGGGATAAGAAGGAAGGAGAATATTTTAAACTCATAGTAATTGGATAGGATAGCAGTGAGATTCACTTTAAAGTGAAAATGACTACACATCTCAAGAAACTCAAAGAATAATACTGTCAAAGACATGGAGTTCCAGTGAATTCACTCAGGTTTCTCTTTGAAGGTCAGAGAATTGCTGATAATCACTCTCCAAAAGAACTGGGAATAGAGGAAGAAGATGTGATTGAAGTTTATCAGGAACAAATGGGGTCATTCAATGGCTTAGATATTCTTTTTATGATTATATATTTTAATTTCTTTATTGGGGAATTAATGCTTTACATTCGACAGTAAATTCAATAGTTTGTACATGCATAACATTTCCCAGCTTATTATTATTTTTTTCTTCTCCCTCAATCCTTTTTTATTCTTGAAAATAGTTCTTTTGTAATGTGATGTTCAAAACAGAACTGAGAACTGGCACCCCACCTCTTTAAAACACCGGATAATTTGAATTCTAGTGCCCATTATTTTCATTGTGATGACTTTTGGTGATCAAACCTCAGCCCCTTCATATTGCCCTCTTCTTTTTAAAAAATTAACATGTGTCTACAGAGAGGCCACCTTTTCTAGGACTGTGCATTTTCAGATTTGTGATAAATAAGATTGACCAATCCAAGTATTCACAATGACTTTCCAGTTGGCCCTGAAAATCTAGTGTGTGATTGCTTCACTCCTGGACTATGACTTTCAGTTGGAGATGGAAGTTTTTCAGAGAACTGAACTGTGGAAAAAGTTTTTCCTTAATTTGAAGCTACTTTTAAAATCTGAGGGTCTGGACCAAAAGAAGCAGAATATCAGGTTGGATATGAAATGACAGATGTGAGAGTACTAACTCCAGAGACGGCTTCACTGAAGAAAGCATTTGAAGAGTAAAGGAAAATCTTTCAGAAGATCCCAGAAAAGCTCTAATTTTCATTAGCCGTTAAAGTTATTCATGCAGAAGTGTATACAACAGAACACTGCTCTTTTTGGTTTTATTTGTACTTTTTGGCCTGGGCTATGGCTTTTAAATGGACAGTGTCTGTACCAGCTTCATTAAAATAAACAAAATATTTGTTAAAAGAAAAAGAAAAAAAAATCAATGTTTGAGAAACAGAATGAAAAGAGAAACCACAGCACTGATCCACCACTCCAAAAGTTTCCTCTTTGCATGGTGTTCCCATGTGATTATTGAGAGCCTGAAACTGGATTCTTGCGCCTGCCAAACTGTATGCTCTTCTGGGTGTGCTAACAACTGTCCCAGATCTGTATGTAGATATTTAAAATATTTGAGAGAGAAAAAGAGCATAGAATGTTCAACTTGGCAGGTGGTGGTGCTGGAATTGAACAGGGGACCTCTGGGCCCTCAGGAATGCAAGTCTGGTGTGCTACCACTGTGATGTACAGTTTTTAGGGAAGTAGAGAAGGAGAGAGGAGAGGAAAAATTCAAAAATCCAGCAGTACTTTTGTGAAGAATTGTTTTTGTGCTACTACAATGATATGAGCTTCAGCTGCTCATTTTGGAAAACCAATTGAGGTTGCCCTGGGAAACACAGCCAAGGAGTGTCCCAGTGGCAGAGGGGTAGGAGGTTTAAGGCAGAAAAATCCACAAACAGAGACATGCTTTTGAATTCAGCCTTCTCTAAGAAACCAAATAAGTATTTGCTAACAAAGACACATGAAAATATATATGCCCAGCTGCTTGATCTTTCTGGTATGATTCATTTCAGCTGGCCCATCCAGAGAACCACTAAAAGTTGAATGACCTCTTTGGGTATTGGAAAGTTGGAAACTAGAATAGCTTCAGTTCCTTTGTAGCAAACATACCAATCTCTGACTCCAATTCTTTTGAATGGAAAATCTAGCCCTTAGAAAATAAGCAGCCATTGATAAAGTCCGGGTAAATCTTGTCTAACTGGCAAGGAACACAATGGCTTCCAGACTGGGGGTGGGGAAGATACAGCGGCTGAATGTGTTTGGACCATATTCCTCTTTTCAACGGCCCCTGGGCCAGCTGGAGTCTTTACAAGGGCCCCCACTCAGGCCAGCCAGCAGGGAGTTGAAGTAATCTAATTTTAATTACGTGACAAAAGCATGAAGAATAATTTAAAGGTCTATCAGAGGGAAAAATGGCCCTAGTCTTGCCAGGACTCCTTAGATGGTAATAAAGAAACCTACTGGCTAAATGCTGGGTTTGGTGTTTAAAAAACTAAAGCTCACATAATAACCAGGCTGCACACTACTCACATAGAGACTGAGTATAAGGAGGCATCCACAACTCCATCAAATAAAGACAAAGTTACCTATAAAGCAACCAGCTGCATGCTAAGCTTCTAAATTGTTACGGGGGGTGGGGGGCGGTGAAATGATCTTAAAAATAAGGTGAGTATTTTCTATCTTATAAAAACCACATAAGAGATAATTTCTGTGGATAACAGCAAAAACAAATGAGCCACAGAGCTGTTACCCAACTGGTGTTTTCAAAGCATCTCTTTCAGTTTTTGAGAAAGGTTCTGAGTTTTTCTAGTAGCCATCTCTTGTCATTTTGATGCAAATGAAAAAGGCAGTTCTCTTCTGGAAAGGTCAGAATAATCATACAAGGTAATGTTACTAATGACCTGGAAGAAAGTATTCTTGTTTCTCTCCTAGGGCTATCTACAACATATTCTAGATTTGAAGTTCCATCTGCAGTAGAGTGAAAAGAGCATGTTTTGCTTTGTTGTTCTCTCATGATGATATATATATATCATCACTAGTTTATATATATATATATATATATATATATATATATATATATATATATCAACTAGTGAAATTTTGATGGTAACTCATGGCAGCTCAGTCATAAAAAATGTCTATAAAGGCTGGAAAGGTGGAGTGTTAGCTCAAGGATTTTGCTTCTTATTTACAAAGAAAGCTGGGGGCCCCTGGGGGCTGCACTTCAGCCCCCAAAACTAAATACATATTTCTGTGAACACATCTGAACCAGTCATAGTGGTGATGAATTCAAGTAGCAATGAAAGTACTTAAAAAGTGACTGCATCCTCTATTAGGAATTTTTAGAATATATATATATATATATTTCCTTTCATAAATCCACAGCAACATTTAGCTGCATCCTTTCCTCTTATCTAAGTCACAGTTCCGAAACTTGTCCAACACAAAACTCTTTCAACAGCCGGTTGCATTTTTAGCCATTTCTCCCTAATTCCTTATCCCTTATCTTGATTATTTTATACTTGGGGTTAGTGGAGGGTGGAAACCAAGTACACAGTATACAATTATTTTTAGCTGTGGAGACAGGGGGAAGTGATGAGTAATCAGGCATCAATAATTTGGGTGTCCTCACACCTGCCTGTCCTGCAGCATAATACCCCTGGTGCTTCTCAACTCTTCCCACAGCTTCTTTCATAACTCACGACACAAGTCAAAGTCAAAGGCTTATCTGTGAAGTTGTGATCAGGAACATTTTTATTTATTTATTGCCAGGTTACCACTTATGGAGGACATTTTTATTATTTTTTTTCTAGAAAGAGGGTGAGAGACTGAAATTGAGGAGGGAGAGAGAGGGAGGTACGGGGATAGGGAGAGGGAGAGGGAGAGGGAGAGGGAGAGGGAGAGGGAGAGGGAGAGGGAGAGGGAGAGGGAGAGGGAGAGGGAGAGGGAGAGGGAGACACCATTGCTCTATTTTAATTTCATGGCTTGTGAAGCTTTGCGTATGGTCCTTCCATGTGGTGGTCAGGAATGTGAACCAGGGTCTTCATGCACATTATCTTCCACCACTCCAGGAGCACCTTTGAAATATCTGGGGAAGACATTACAATTGTAATATAAGTGACTTTCATGCCTGAGGCTCTGAGGTCCCAGGGTCAATCCCTGACACTACCATAAGCCAGAGTGGAGCAGTACTCTGGTAGAATAACAATAATAAAATAATAATTGTAAAAAGAACTAGAAAGCTGAATCAGAGAAGAGAGTAGCTACCAAATATGGGAAAAGTATATGAATGTTGTTAACGGTATCCCCCATCCATTTGATCTGGGGCCCATATTCAGCACAAGAGCCTGTGTAACCTCTGCATCCCTGTAGGTCTGAGCTCACATTCTGTGGTCACAGCTAGGAACAGTTCCTGCCCATGTTCAGCAGGGAAGCAATTACAGAAACCAGACCATGCATTTTTCTCTTTAGCCCTGTAGAAACACTTCAGCTGGTGCTACAAAACCTCCCCTTTCCATTACTTCAGATTTGTGGAAATAGAGCTTTCCTTTCACATTCTTCCAGTTTCTTCCTTGCATTGGTGAATTTAGTCCTTCTTATAAGAATACCTAATGCTTTTGTAATGTAGATGCTTTTCTCCATCAGGTACTGGCTGCTCCCCCATGGCAGTTTCCCTCACATACCTGGTGCTATTCAACCCCTTTATAGCTCAAGTGTGGCACTCTCTAGTCCTAACCTCCTATTCAGTGGTGGGTTCCCACCCTGGATGCACATGACATGAGAATCACCTGGGAAGAACTGACAAAGACTAGTGCCGAGGTGCATCTTGTGATGCTTAAATCAGTAACTCTGATGATGAGCCCCAGACACTAGCATCTTGTAGATTTCCTCTTGATTTTTCTCTGTCCTGTCTAACAACAACAGCTATAACAGCAATAACAACCACAACAAGGGCAACAAAATAGGAAAAATAACCTCCAGGAGCAGTGGATTTGTAGTGCTGGCACTGAGCCCCATTGATAATCCTGGAGGCAAAAAAAAAAAAAAAAAAAAAAGAATTCCCTAGTGAAAGATTTATATACTCTGAATAGAAACCAGATTCATTTCCTTTGTTTTATCCACAGTGAGGTCTCATCTTCTCATCTTCTAGTGCCTCTTCTCACCCAATAAATAGCTAAGACCTAACTACTTTCCTGCTTAATCCCCCTTGGTCACCATTGTACTTCTGTATGTGAGAGAACATGGAATCCATCTCTCTTTTTAAAAATTTTTTATTTATAAAATGGAAACACTGACAAAACCATAGGATAAACCACACAATTCCCACCACCAGAACTCCATATCCCATCCACTCCCCTGATAGCTTTCTTATTCTTTATCCCTCTGGGAGCATGGAGCAATGGTCATTATGGGGTGTAGAATGTGGAAGGTCTGGCTTCTGTAATTGCTTCTCCACTGAACATGGGCGTTGACAGGTTGATCCATACTCCCAGGCTGTTTCTCTCTTTCAGAGTTCTGGGGAAGTGGGGCTCGAGGACATATTGGTGGGGTCATCTGCCCTGGGAAGTCCGGTTGGTATCATGTTAGCATCTGGAACCTGGTGGCAGAGTAATGAAGCTGAAGGGCTAACATTCCATGACTGACATCTCTGGATGCAGTCTGAAGTGAAACATGCTGAGGTGGTACTGGTTGCATTGATTTCGTTGGGACATTATCAGTTGGTATGAATTGGGAGAAGCATGCAGGAAAGTGAGCCTCACCCTAGAAGTTTCAGGTGGGATAAATATGGGCTTTATAGAGAAAGGGGAAGGTTCCTGCTGTCTTAGGGTTTAAGAAGGCAATATATAGTTATAGCTATAACCAAATCATTCGGCAACTGGGTTAACTTTGAAAATCTCATTGTTAGGATTTGCTGTAGCATACAAGACCTCACCATAATTTATGTCCTCTTATGCTATTTACTTATTCCTGTATCTTATAAAGGAATGCTACCAGTTGCTTCTGTTCTCCCTGGTATAATCTTTTAAGAGATTTAGTATTTCAAAGAACAAGTCATTATTAGAAAGGTATTAACAATTTGAGTCCACTGTTAAAGTTCAATCTGATTACCAATTTGAAGTCTTCAGTGGTTAGATTGAAGGAACAGATATGCAGAGCTATGGTCTATGCAGCATAAAGTTTGAAACATTCCATTGATTTTTACCCTCATATAGATTGAATAGTGATTTGTGAGACTATAAGTTAATAGGCATGTATATTAACACCATTCCCATCACCAAAGGTCTGTGGGTCCCCCCCCCCCCCCCGCCCCAGTGAAGCTGAACATCTACCCTCACCGTCCACGATTTTCACTTTGGTGCCCTACTCCAAACTCAGTCAGATTTTGCTTTGAGTTTCTCTTTCTGTTCTTCTTTCTCAACTTCTGTTTATGAGTGGGATCATCACATACTCGTCTTTATCTTTCTGACTTAACTTACTTAACATAATTCCTTCTAGCTCCATCCAAGATGGGTCAGAGAAGATGGGTTCATTGTTCTTAATAGCTGCAGGAATTCATCTTTTGAGGTGGCTCCAAACTCTTCATTCTCATGTCTTTCCTCTAAGTAATATTTATTCATTATAACACTAGACTTTTGAAATAACCAGGGCAGTGGCGCACCTATTTAAGTGCACATATTATCATGTGCCAGTTCCTGGGTTCGAGCCCCTGCTTCCCACATGCAGAGGGGAAGCTTCATGAATGGTGAAGCAGGGCTGCAGGTGTCAATCTTTCTCCTCTCTACCTCCTCTCCTTTCTCAATTTTTCTCTGTACTATCAGGAATAATAGAAAAGAGAAAAAAGAAAAGAAAAAAAATCTAGAGAGGAAAGGGACTTTGTTCTATGTGGAACTGTGCCCTACACTTTACAGACAAGCAATTCTTTATCCTTATACCATATTCCCACTCCATATCCACTTGAATTCTGGGAAGATTTCACTTTGCATTAACAAATTGTATTTTCTGTTCCTCCATTTAAAACATTTACTGGAACAAAGAAGAGAGAAAAGAACAGCTAGCTATGTATATTAGTAATTAGCTAGTAGGCAAAGTAAAGTGGGGTGTGAGAGCAGAAAATATTAAGATATCCTCATGCTTTCCCTACATTAAAAGAAAAAGAAAACCTATTTCCAAAATTGCTTGAACATATTCATGTGTTTGTATGCTTTTCTTGTTTTCTGTAGAGCAGCACTGACAGCTTAATAATGGCAAAATAGCTTTGATTTTTTCTCTTGCTGTACTTTTCGAAAGCTGGAGCGTGTTTCAGAGGTAATAATGACACAAGAATAAAGCTGTGTCATCCAGATGCTCATCTAGCAGTTGAGAAATCTGAGCAAGCAGCATACACTCAGTTCTTAGTTAGTGGAGGTGCCTAAGGGGAAGGTGGGAGTGAATAGAAAGAGAAGAATTCAGGAGCTAAAGAAGCAAGGGGACCCATGACTTTTACTTTGATTTTCTGATTCAGCAGACCACAGGTATACTTACTGTGCATTGGCACAGACACATAGGAGACACATTTTATTGATGGGAAAGAGAATTTATTTAACTTTAAAATTATAACTGAAAATGATTTTACCCTCTGTCAATGTTTCATCATAAAGCTGCATATGTGGCTTCACTCTACTCATAATCTGTGGTATTTTCTCCAAAGTTGTAAATCTTTGAATGAAACCATGTTCCTAAAAGAACAGGGATAACTTACAGGGCCCTAGAGGGAAAATATGACCTGATAGTAATATTTGATCAAGCAAAGTTACTGTCTTTCACACTCATATGTGAACGAACTATTCCATAGAAGCAGTAAGCATGCTAAAGCTCTTTTGCCAGATACAACAACAGGGAGGTATTAACATAGATAGCTCCACTTCATTCCCTTACCCTACCTCTTTTACCTGCAAATAGTCAGAGGAATTTATTTTATTAATAATTTAATATTTATTTTTAAAAACTATAAGATAATAGGGGTACAGCTTTGCACCATTCCTACCATCAGAGTTCTGAATCCCCACTCCCTCCAAATATACCTCCCATTTCCCTCCTTTTCTCGTGGGGTTGGAGTTCAGAGCCCCCCAGTCATCTTCCCCCTATTATTTTTCCCCTAGTGAGAATATGGATCAAAATTATTTTGTGGTTGCAGAAGGTGGGAGTTCTGACTTCTGTAATTGCTTATCCACTGGACATGAGTGTTGGCAGGTTGATCCATACTCTAGCCTACTTCTATCTTTTCCTACTAGGGTGGGGCTTCAGAAGAATTTAAAACTGGCTACAAGGCATATTTTAGGAAAAAATGCACAGAACATGGTTACAGGGAAGAGAGAAGCTCTCTAGTACGAGGGAGGGATATATATATATATATATATATATATATATATATATATATATATATATATATATATATTGTTAACTGTAAACCCCATTGATTTGATTTGGTCTGGGGCCCATATGCAGCTTAGGAGCCTATGTGACCTCTGCATCCCTATAGATCTGAGCTCACATTCTGTGGTCATGAGTAGGAACATTCCAAGCTGCCCCAATTTCAGGACCCATCTTCCTCAGGTGAAGCATAGAGTATGCTGTCCATCCTCCTTTGGAGGATGGAACATTCTCTACCATTGTTGATCCAAGTTGAGGGCAAGGTCCTATGGGGAACACACAAAGGGGTCTATTTTGTTGTTCCTGATAGAGATGACTGGTAACAATGGAGAGAAGGATTTATTTGAGGTCTAGGCCCATCATGTCAGAACATTATCTTTATTGCAAAAGTTAGTGCTATATCTTTTGGCTTTCTGTGGCATCAAGCAATGGACTCAAATTTAATTCATGAGCAGTAATGGTTTTTCCCTTAATGTTAATGGGTATTTGTGATTAAGCATATATGTATACACACACACACACACACACACAGACACACACACACACACACACACACATATATTCTGTCTTGATATTCCACAACATATTAATTAAAACACATAAATTATATATAGTTTCAAATAGACTCCAGAGATGCAAAGTTATATATATATTTGATTCTGGATGTCAAGGACAGCAATAAACAAATTACTGAGAAATACTGAGGACTTCTGGAGGTAATGCTATGTCAGAACCATTGCAAATAAATCACACTCTTCTAAAACAACATATACAAAACATATATAAAGAAGAATAATCCTTAGGGAGCCAGATGCCCTGAAAGATTCACATATACTTCCAGAGGTGAGTGGAGATGGTGGAAGGTGGAAAGAAGAGTGAGCAACTTTGCAGAATGAGCATCTCAGTACTTATCAGTCACCATTGCTTCTGGAAGAGCAGACCTAGCAGGGACAGGAAAGAAATGGCGGATTCTCAAAATCCATTATCTGAGAAATTTTTTTTACTTGACTTTCTTTATTGCAGGATTAATGCTTTACACTTAACAGTAAATACAATAGTTTGTACATGCATAACATTTCCCAGTCAACCCCCCACTAAGTCCTCTGCCATCCTGTTCCAGGACCTGTTCCCCCCCTCACCTGAGTCTTACTTTGGTGTACTAAACCAACTCCAGTCCAAGTTTTGCTTAGTGTTTTCTCTTCTGATCTTCTTTTTTGACTTCTGCCTGTGAGTGAGATCATCCCATATTCATCTGTCTCTGACTTATTTCACTTAACATGATTCCTTCAAGCTCCATCCAAGATGGGCTGAAAATGGTGAATCTGAGAACTTTCTATGGAGGCCACACTGCTCAGAGCTGGGAAAGAAAAGGAAATTAACTGCAAAGTAGCAACTGAGATCAGTAGTGCTGGTTTGCTGAAGTACCCTTCCCCTAACAGAACCATTTAAGTCAGAAAGCAGCTTCTGTCAGGAAAGAATGATTGCTCATGTACAGGTGGGACAACTGAGACTGCCTCCTGAGTGCAGAGAGGAGAACTGTGATGCATTAATTGAGGATCCAAAGAAACCTAGGCACAGTGGGGAGTCCTTCCACTGGGCTCTGTAACTCCCTTAACAATGGATGTGAGAAGTAATTGAAATTTTCATGACTTCATTGGCCTCTTATGCCCCACCACACCATACAAACAAAAAAATAATTTAATAAGTATAGTCACAGAAACACTTGTAAATGAATAGCAGTAACTAAACTTAAGCTACATACAGAGAAAAGTGACAACTCTAAGATAGAGTCGCTTATGAGAGTGAGCTTGGAGGAAAAATCCACAAAGTTGCAGAACTAGAAGACTCACCAGAGAAGTAATTTAGGAGAGTCATCATAACCACACAGGGGAATTAGAAACTTTCAATTTACGGTGGGAAAGATGAATTAATTTATAAATAAGAAACTACAGGGATGCAAAGAACATTTCACTAAAGAGATTAAAAGATTTTAGGAATCAATCCAGAGATACTAGACATGAAGATAAAATTGAATGAATTTCATGTCTAAGAAGTGAAACTTGAAAAATTTATGAAGCTCACACAATCACGTAGAGCAGAGAAAGTCAGGAAAAGAGGATAAATTAACCCTAATGTCCCAGATTGAAGAGGAAGGATAAGCAAAGTTCAGGAAATGTGAAAGAATTCTATGAGAGGGACCAGGGGAGAAGCAATTACAGAGGCCAGACCTTCTACCTTCTGCACACCATAATGATCCTGGGTCCATATTCCCAGAAAGATAAAGAACGGGAAATCTTACAATGGAAGGGATGGGATATGGAGCCCTGGTGGTGGCAGTTTTGTGGAATTGTACCCCTTTTATTCCACAATCTTGCTGATCATTATTCAATCACTAATAGAAAAAAGAGAAAAAAGATAATATAAAATTCACCAATTATTATCTCATCTGATTTTGAGAGTAGCAAAGATCTAGTAAACAGTATAGGTTCTGGAGGTCTAGTTCAGGAGGCAAGACCAGCCTTATAGAAATTTTACTAATGAAAATTCAGACACATTTCAGATGGTTTTCACAGTATGTACAAAGATACAGCTGTAAAAATAAAGAGACCACCTTTGAAATAGTAAGAATAATCCTCTTATGGTATAGAATATTGTATATCCAGTAGTTACCTGTAGATTCTAGCACTGGTACACAATTCTATCTTGACATGACATTTATACTAATTTGTGGCAGAATAAATGCTTACCGAAGTTTCAAAAAAAGAAAACAAACTAGAAGCAGAAACAAAAGTGAGATGAAAAAAATAGTAAAACATTTAAAAGGGAAGAATAGAGGGAATATAATCAAACAATGAACTGATACCGTCACAGGAAGATTCACTTTCAACATACAGACAAATAGATTCAAATAAAAGGCTAGAGAAAGACTCTGGGGTGGAAGGGAGAGTACAGGTCCTGGAAAAGGATGATGGACGACCTAATGGGGGGTTGTATTGTTATGTAGAAAACTGAGAAATGTTATGCATGTACAAACTATTGTGCTTACTGTCGAATGTAAAACATTAATCGCCTAATAAAGGGAAAAATAAAAAAAAATAAATAAAAGGCTAGAGAAAGTTGTGCCAAGCCAATAATGCAGGGAAAAAGTAAGAAAATGCTATGCTCATATCAGATAAAATAGAATATCAGCCAAAAAGAGATAGCAAGTAGCAATTATCAAAGCGATGCAATCTAATAATAAGATATAACTGTCAATAATGTATGTTTACAACAATGATAGACCCAAATATACAAAACAAGTACAAAAAGAGCTTAAGAATACATTTGGAGCAAGACCACAATAGTATGGAATCTCATCACACTACGTATATCAGAAAATAAATCATCCAGATAAATAAATCAATAAAGAATTAGTACCTTAAATGAAGCAACAGATGAGATGAACTTACATTAGATACAGATGGAATTTCTATCCCCAAACAAGCTCATGATCTTCTAAGTATCCACAGGAGATTCTCAAGGACTGACCCTACTTTAAATGAAGATGGAAGTCATAACAAGCATCATTTCTGATCACAATGATATGAAAATGAAATTAACCAAAAGGAAGAAAAAGGGGGTATCTCAAATATGCATATACTAAAAACATATGCCTGCATAATACTCAGTCTACTATAGGGGATTGGATGTAGGGACACAGATGTTTGGTGTTTGGAGTGGTGTGAAGCTATACTCCTGTTAACTTATAATCTTATAAGTCACTATTAATTCAATATTTCAGGAGAAAAAATAGATGGAATATATCAAGTTCTTTAACTGCCTAGATTTTAGTTTTTAGTATATATTCCTTTAGTTCCTAGATACATTTTATGAGATCAATATCAGTTTGATCTCCACAACAGGAAAGACAGTACCAAAATAGAAAATATAGATTGATATTCATAACAGACATTGATGCAAAATCATCTACAAAGACTTAGCAAATTAAATTCAACAACACATCATGAAAATAACCCATCATGACCAAGTAGGATCATTAAACGTGTGAATAAATCAATGCAATATATCACATCAACAAAAAGAAGTAAAAGCCACATGATTGTATCAACAGATGCTGAGACATCATTTAACAAAACTCAATACCCATTTGTGATAAAAAAAAATCTTAATCTAGGAATAGAAGGAATATAATGCAAAATAATAATGGTCATGTATAGCACACTCACAGTGGAAACTGAGCTCAATGGTGAAAAGCTGAAAGCTCTTCCCCCAAGATCCGACACAAGGCAAAGATGTCCACTACTGTTGAGCATAGCCCTGGAAGTTCTACCCAGAGCAAATAGTCAAGAAAAATATATAAAAAGAATTCAGATTATTGTAGAAGAAATTAAGCTATTGCTACCTGCAGATGGCATAATAATAGATATAGAAAAGGCTAAAGAATACTAAAAAGTATGAGAAATAATTGTAATAACCAAACTGACTTGGTAAAATGACAGGATACAAACCCACTAAATCTGTTTTGTTTATATGCACAATGAGTCACAGAAAGGAAATCATGGAAACAATCTCATTTATACTTGCACTGAAAAAGATGAAAATACCTCAAAGTAAATCTAGTAAAGGAAGTAAACTTTTATGTTTAACTTTTTATATTTATTTATTTATTGGATAGAGACATCCAGAAATTGAGAGGTGTTGGTATGCTTCTAAATTCTGCTTCTGAGACCCCTTCTGCTGCATTGCTTGACGTTGTAGTCTATTTTCATAATCAGTGTTTTCATTGGTTTAATCCCCACCAGGTTCGTGCGCTATTTTCCTTCTCCCCACCCCCTATCCTACGTACTTCCTCTTCCAGACACTTCCGCCTCAGGAGACATAAAAGACGGGGCTTTCCAATGAGGAAAGATTAGAAGAGATTAGATTGTTGAACTGCATCCCCACTCGTCAATAAAGATTGAACTGCATTCCCAGTTTAGCCATGAGTCCCTGGTCATCTGTCTCCCGCCTGTGAAGCTAATCCAGCAAATGGCGCCAGAACAGGGACTGGCAAGAGGGAAGAGGTGATAGAGAGAGACAGAGACACCTGCAGCCCTGCTTCACCACTCACGAAGCTTTCCCCTTGCAGGCAGGGACTGGGGGCTCGAACCCAGGTCCTTGAGCACTGTAACATGTATGTTCAACAAGGTCCACCACCACCCAGCCCCATAAAAGACTTTTACAATGAGTTATAAGACATTGTTAAAAGAACTAGAAGGCAAAAAAACAAAAGAAAACAAAACTAAACTGGAAGGATATTTCATATACAGAGACTAGGTGGATAAAAATAAAAAAATAGTTGTCTTTAAACAATTTATAAATTCAAACACCTGCACTACACATCCAGGAAATAGTGCACACAATTCTGAAATATGTATGGAAGCACAAAAGATCATGAATAACCAATGTAATTCTGAGAGGAAAGAAGAAAAATGAAGGCATCGTGCCCCCTGACTTCAAACTAATGACAAAGAAATACTAATTTAAACAGTATGATACTGAAATAAATGCAGACACATGGACCTGAACAGAATGAAAAGATTAGAAACAAATCACACACATATGTACATCTTATCTACATCAAAGAGGTCACAACTATAAAATGGAAAAAATACTCTTCCACAAACGGTGTTGGAAAAATTGGACAACCATAAGTAATATATATGTGTGTGTGTGTGTGTGTATCACCACTTAACACATATACAAATATCTAAATATAGATTAAAGACATATATCATACCTGAAACCATGCAGAGAAAAAAAAAAGGTGATAGTTATGAAGAGCTTGATGTCAAAGCTGTATTTAGAGAGATAACCCCTTGGCAAGGGCAACTAAAACAATAATAAATGCAATAGGTTACTTCCGAAAACTATCCATAGGTAGCTCAGCTGATAGAGTGCACACTTTACCATGTGCCTGGATCCAGGTGTGAACTGGGCTACCATGTGGGAACACCATGTAAAAGAGATTTCACAAGGGATGGAGTAGTGTGGTGGCATCTCTCCTCTCTCTGTCTTTCTTCCCTCTGTCTCTCTTTTCTAATTAGAAAGAAAAAAAAATCTACCTGGAGTGGTGTAAGCCTCATGAAACCTAGGCAGATAAAATAATTAAAGTTTTTACATATCGAGAGAAACTACTATGGGAGAGTAATTGGGAGAAGATAGTTGCACATCACATATCTGACAAGGGATTGTATTTTATAAATTTTTAGAAGTCATACAACACAGAAATACCCAAGCAACCTAATAAGAAAGGTGACAAATCATTAGAACAGATGCTTTCCTAAAGAAAAGTCATACAGACAGCCATAGACCATTAAGTTCAGGATCACATATTATTAGGGAAAGGTGAATTAAAACTACAATGAGAAATTACTTCATACAGGTTCACATAAAAATATTAGGATCTATCACTGCTGTCAAGGAAGTGAGAAAATATACACTATGGAAAATGATGGTAATGGAGGTTGCAGAAAAGAAGAAAGAGAGAAGGAAGGAAGGAAGGAAGGAAGGAAGGAAGGAAGGAAGGAAGGAAGAGACTCAGCAATACCACTCCTGGGCATTTATCCTAAGTATATGAAAATATAATTCAAAAGGATACATCCACCACTATATTCACAACTGCACCACTCACAAAATCTAAAACACAGAAACAACTGAAATGCCCATGATCAGGTGACTGGATAAAGAAGCTGTGGTAGATATTGACAAAATACCACTCTGCCATTAAAAAGTGAACAGTATGTGCCTTTAGGGAAAAATAGATGGAACTGAAGGTAATTGCACTAAGTGAAATAAAATAAAATAAGGTGGTGAAAGACAATTACCATTATAAGAGAACTTAACTTATGTGTGGAATAAAAATAACAAAAATAATGAACTTGCAAAAAACATCAGACTATTACACTACGAGCTCTATGGTAGTTATTGGATGAAACAGGAAAGGAGGGATTCGCAGAGGAGTCTCTTGGTTGGGTGACACTAGGACTTTAGTGCTGAGTGTGGTATGTATATATATATGCATATGTTGACCCCAACATGCTTAGATATAGATGTGATGTATTCTATAATTTTACAATATGTTGAACTAATGTTGTTATTAAAAATAGGGGAGTTGGGAGGTAGCGCAGTGGGTTAAGCGCATGTGGCACGCAAAGTATGAGGACTGGCATAAGGATCCTGGTTCAAGCCCCTGGCTCTCCACCTGCAGTGGAGTCGCTTCACAGGTGATGAAGCAGGTCTGCAGGTGTCTATCTTTCTCTTCCCCTCTGTCTTCCCCTCCTCTCTCATTTCTCTCTGTCCTATCTAACAATGATGACATCAATAATAACAACAATAATAACTACAACAACAATAAAAAACAACAGGGGCAACAAAAGGGGAAATAAATAAATTTTTAAAAGTTATTAAAAATAGTAAAATTCTTAATTAGAATGATTGTTGTCTTTAAAAGTATTTATTTATTCATTTATTTTTACTTTGATAGGGTAAGAGAGGGAGAGAGAAAAGAGGCACCTACAACCTGCTTCACCACTTGTGAGGCTTCTTCCTGCACCCCTGCAGGTGAGAATGGAAGGATGATTGAACTGAGGTCCTCATACATAGTAACTTGAATGATTTACCACCTCCTGTCCCCCATTGGTGCCTTTTAAAAAGTATTATTTCAAATTTGGAAGCAGAATGTATACTGCTCCTTTAGAGTCTTTATCAGTGGCCTTTCCCCCCCCCCAAGCATTTTCTTCTTTATCTGAGGCTTTAACTTTAAACAATAAAAATAATTTCCCCTAAAACAGCCTCCTCTGTAATGCCACTAGTTAGCTCTTTTGTATTTTTTTTTTGAGAATATACCTAAAATAATTGATTCTCTAGATCCTTCCAACATGAAGACCCCAATACTCATCTGCTATATTCTTACCTATAGACTCCTTCCTAATTATTAGACAGTTTGTTCTGCTTTGTATCTTAATGCTTTTCAGCCACCAAATTGCAGATGCTACCATGACACCAACCTGACTTCCCTGGGCAGATTACCTCACCAATGTGTCTTGGAGCCCCACCTCTCCAGAGCCCTCTCCCACTAGGAAAAGATAGAAATAGGCTGAGAGTATGGATAGACCTGCCAATGCTCATGTCCAGTGAAGAAGAAGTTACAGAAGACAGACCTTCCATCTTCTGCACCTCATAATGATCCTGGGCCCATACTCCCAGAGGGATAAAGAGTAGGAAGCATTCCAATGGAGAGGATGGGATATGGAACTCTGGTGGTAGGAATTGTAGGGAATTGTACCCCTCTTATCCTACGGTCTTGTTGATCATTATTAAATCAATAAAAAAGGAAAAATATAGTTTCAAATTTGTAAGCAGAATATATACTGCTCCTTGAGAGTGACCTTTTTTTCCCTTAAGCATTTTCTTCTTTATCTGAAGCTTTAAATTTAAAGAATAAAAATGACTTCCTTTAAAATAGCCTCCTCTGTAAATGTCACTTTAGCTCTCTCTCCATCTCTCTCTCTCTCTCTCTCTCTCTCTGGATATAGACTAAGCAGCATAACTGTTTAGAGCTGAAAGGAAAGTTGGATACATATTCCTTTCCAATTTTCTCTTTGAAATGTGTGTCATATTACTTTCCATTCTGTTATATATATATTGTGCAGCTGTTCAATTTCTGAATGTGGGGAAGGTCAGTGGTATAAATAGGCTACCTCACCAAATGGAGATCATGCTCCTGGGGCTTTTGGAAGTGAGGGAGCTCATACCATGACTACCAGCCTCTGTCACTAAGATAGAGATTTACTGTTCCCCTTGCTCCCCAGGCTTTGCAAACAGGCAGGGTGGAAGGGATTATAGAAATGAGGGGAAGTTGAAAGAGAACTCTGAGCAATGAATTTCTCTGCCAAGTATTGTCCTTCAACTGATTTACTTACTTGGTGTCTCCAAAATCCAAGCCCTTTGAACTAGTTTGGAAAAAATAAAGTTCTTGGTGAAAAAAAAAAAGCCTGTATAATGTCTACGGAGTTTGCAGACACATCTCTCCAGTGTGATGCACCAACTTTAGAACTGTACAGAGACTGTGTAAGAGCACAACCCAAGGTGTTAATCACACTTAAGGAACTGTATAGTCAGAGAGTCTTCATAGGCTGGACTCCAGTAGGTTGGATAAAATTAAGATCTGGATTAATTTCATCTACCTTTGTACTACTAAATATTTTTTTAAACATATTGACTGATGGCTTTTACTCCAGAGTATAGCCTATGTTTCCTATATGACTAATATTAATAGCTTTCTTAAACTTGGAGCCTGAAAACAGGAGAATAAATAGTAGAAAAAAATCTTTGTATTTGACCACACATTAATAAAAACATTTAAAAAATAAAATAAAAATAAATTAAAAACCATTAATTTGTCCAACAGTTATTGAATAAACTCTCACTTTGTAACCAACTTTGTACTCAGTGCTCAAGGTCCTCTTTTGACTCTAGAATTATTAGTTTGAAAAGTTTTTTTTAATGTTTAAATAAACTAGATTTTTAGAATCTTTATGACCTGAAATACCTCTGTACTTTTTTAAAATTTATTTTTTATTTAAGAAAGGATAAATTAACAAAACCATAGGGTAGGAGAGGTACAACTCCACACAATTCCCACCACCCAATCTCCATATCCCATCCCCTATCCTGATAGCTTTCCCATTCTCTATCCCTCTGGGAGTATGGACTCAGGGTCATTGTGGGTTGCAGAAGGTGGAAGGTCTGGCTTCTGTAATTGCTTCCCCGCTGAACATGGATATTGACTGGTCGGTCCATACTCCCAGTCTGCCTCTCTCTTTCCCTAGTAGGGTGAGTCTCTGGGGAAGCGGAGCTCCAGGGCACATTGGTGGGGTCTTCAGTCCAGGGAAGCCTGGCCAGCATCCTGATGGCATCTGGAAGCTGGTGGCTGAAAAGAGAGTTAACATACAAAGCCAAACAAATTGTTGAGCTAGTTTGAAGAGTTTTAAGCTCTAAATGACATTGTGCCATAGAACTCCGTATTTTCATATTAAGTTACCACTATTTGTTTTTTTAAGGGACTATTATTTTTCAATCTTTATCTATTTATTTATTTGATAGAGATATCCATAAATTAAGAGGAAGGGGGAGATAAAGAGACAGAGAGATGCTTATAGCACTTCTTCAGCATTTGTGAAGCTTTCCTCCTTGAACCCGGGTCCTTGTACACTGTAACATGTACGCTCAACCAGGTGCAGCACCACCCAGCCCTATCACTATTTGTTTTAGTTTAAAATGTTACAAATCCCTGGGGCCAGGCGGTGGCTCACCTGGTTAAGTGCATGCATTATAGCGTGCAAGGACTCAGGTTCAAGTTCCTGGTCCCCACGACAGGGGGGAAAGCTTCACAAGTGGTGAAGTAGGGTTGCAGGTGTCTGTCTTTCTCTCTCCTCTCAATTTTTCTCTGCCTCTACTCAATAAATAAATAAATACATTTTTAAAAATGTTTTCAAGTCCCTTAAAAACCATGGATTTCTTATACTTCTGAATAAAATTTATTCCATGTTCCAAAATCCATGAGGACATGAGAACAAGATTTCTCTCTACTTTGGGCATATTAAACTACTGTGGGACACCATTCTTAATTTCTTTCTGTTTTTTTCTTCTTTTGTGGAGGTAGGATCTTGTGTACTCATGATTTCAAAGCTCCTGGGCATCTTTATGAAAATCATAGAAAGAGAGAGAGAGAGAAAGAGACAAAGGGAGACATACGACAGCACTGGTGTTTCCTGAGTACCGTTGCACTCCCCTGTGATGCTGGGATTTGAAACTGGAAGTGCTTCTATGACTTGACATGTGTCCTACCCAGTGAGATATCTCTCTAAGATGTGTTTGTGTTGGAAAAACCATGAAGTATTTTTCCATGCAAAAATGCATCATGACTTTACACACACACACACACACACACACACACACACACACACACACTCATATATTTAAGCCACTGTTCAGCTTGACTATAATGCATTGAACCACCTACTACCTTTTGCAAATAAGCTATTTTCAATATTATTTTTTTAAAATAAATCTTTTTTATATCTTTATTTATTGTATAGAGACAGAGAGAAACTGAGATGGAAGGAGATAAAGAAGGAGAGAGAAAGATAGGAACCTGCAGCACTGCTTCAAAACTTGTGAAGATTCCCCCCATAGGTACCTGCACCTGGTATTTGCACACTATAACATATGCTGTCAAGTAGGTGTGCCGCTGCTTGGCCCTCATCCTTAGTATTCTTTTTTTATCTTTATTTGAATTTATTGGAAATACATAGCCAGAAATTGAGAGGGAAGGGGGTGATAGGAGGAGAGAGAGATAGAGAGAGACACCTGCAGCCCTGCTTCATCACTCACAAAGCTTTACCCTTACAGGTGGGGACTGGGGGCTTGAACCCCGGTCCTTGAGCACTGTAACATACAACCAGGTGCACCACCGCCCAGCCCCGCATCCTTAGTATTCTTAAAACTTATTATGTCCACCAATGCGTCTTGGAGCTCAGCTTCCCCAGAGACTCACCCTTCTAGGGAAAGAGAGAGGCAGACTGGGAGTATGGATCAACCAGTCAACGCCCATGTTCAGTGGGGAAGCAATTACAGAAGCCAGACCTCCCACCTTGAGCCTCCCACAATGACCCTGGGTCCATGCTCCCAGAGGGATAGAGAATGGGAAAGCTATTGGGGAGGGGATGGGATATGGAGATTGGGTGGCGGGAATTGTGTGGAGTTGTACCACCCCCATCCTATGATTTTGTTAATGTCTCCTTTCTTAAATAAATAAATAATTTTTTTAAAAAAAGGATCATGGCTATATGTCAACAACTATACTGTAAACCATAAAACCACCAATATAATGGAAAAAGCAACAACATAATTTTCAAAGGAAAGAAAATCCAAAAAATAAAGTGAATAAATTTCATATAAAAAAAACTTATTATGTCTATCTGAGGGAGTGTACTAAACACTGCTTTCGTCTTTCTGAGGTTTTAATGGTGGAATTTACTATCACTCCTTGATAATTACTGGAAAGACCACTTCTTACTTTTAGAATATGTTGCTGGCTATATTCACTGAAATGAGAAACAACTTTATTTTATGAGTGAATAATTTCATGATAATGTTCTACTTCTAAATTCTACATGCAAACTGAATAGTCCTTTTAGTTTTTGTACTCTATCACATACAGCTAAAGGAAGCTTGTGTATAAGCTTTCACCATTCCATCTGGCTATCTTCTGAGCAAGAGCTCCAAGTTCATTTAGGTACATTTTCTTCCTCTTTCAAATTAATGAAGGTCACAGTTTTGCTATTTGTTTCACTATGCAAAACAGTGTTGATCTTCTACTGGCTTCCAGTAAAAAAAAAAAATCCTCAAAGTTTTCTCAGTCTCACTAGCTATTCCCTCACCATACCTCCAGGCCCCATCACTACTTCTCCGGCTCAATTTTCAGCACCCACCCACTGCCCAGTTCCAAAGCCAGTGACTAATGTTTTAGGTTTTATAATAGCAACACTCCAGTCACCAGTTTCTGCTGAGGTTTTATGTAGCTACCTATACAGCCATTTCAAAATTTAATAGCTTAAAGTGATGATTTTTGGCTTTTAAAAAGTCAGTCTACAGATTGGCTAGACCTGGGCTCACACATGTGACAAAGTGCATTGATTGGGACCTGAGCTTAACATGGATGTCTTAGACAATAGGGCTGATCTCTCCATCTGATAGGAATACTTGAAGCTGTGATTCATTGGGAACCATTGGTATAACAATTTATCTTAACCTTTAGGGAACCAGTATTTATTGACTTAAAACTTCTCAGTTCTAATAGAGTAAGCCAGAGGGTAGTAGAGTAATATCGTCAGTGTGTAACAACAAACCTATTATTTTCAACCAAATGAAAGTATCTATCAAGAATGGGGAAAATTTAATACATTTATAGGTAGGTAAAAACTGAGAAAGTTTGCTACAAGCAGATGCTTTCTGAAGGTGGCTTTCTTTTTAAACATTTATTTATTTATGAGAGAGAGAGACAGGGAGAAGTTGAAATGAAAAAGGGTGATAGAGAGGGAGAAAGACACATTCCTGCAGCACTGTTCCACCTTTGCTGAAACTCCACCCCGCGCTGCAAATGGGGACTGGGACACTGAACCTGAGTCCTTGTACCTGGTAACACGTGCCTCAATCAGGCACACCACCAGTCAGTCCTGTCTAAAGGCAGTTTCAAATGATATACCTTGGGCAGATAAAAAGCGATCCCAAATGGGAAGTCTGAGATGCAAAGACATCGCAAAAAATCCTGAAATAACAAAATAATATCTCATGAAATTATAAAACAGGGAAGATTTGTTTTTAAATTTTTATTAGTGACTTAATATTTGTTTACAAAATTACAATAAAACAGGCATATAATTTCCACACTATCTCCATCACCAGAATTCTATCTCCATCCCCTCTGATGGAAACTACAGCGGTTATCCCAAAGCCATAGAAATGAGGTGTCTCCAGGTTCCAGATCCCAGCATGATGCCGACCAGACTTCCCTGGACAGACAACCCCACCAATGTGTCCTGGAGCTCTGCTTCCCCAGAGCCCCACTCTACTAGGGAAACAGAGAGGCAAACTGGGAGTATGGATCGACCAGTCAACGCCCATGTTCAGTGGGGAAGCAATTACAGAAGCCAGACCTCCCACCTTGACCCTCCCACAATGACCCTGAGTCCATACTCCCAGAGGGATAGAGAATGGGAAAGCTATCAGGGGAGGGGATGGGATATGGAGATAGGGTGGTGGGAATTGTACTGCTCCTATCCTACGGTTTTGTTAATGTCTCCTTTCTTAAATCAAAAAGAATAATAAAAAAAGAAATGAGGTGTCTATTATTTCTACAACTATCTATATCTACCTATATCTATCTATCTATCTATCTATCTATCTGCCTGCCCATTTTTTTCTATGGTCCTGCCTTCTCTTCCTTTCTAAGTCATACCTAAGTTATTAATATTTCTGAATGTATTTTATTTTTTCCTTTTCTCTCTCTGGGTCATGATGTAATTGGGTGTCAGACTCCTGTAGTTATCTTCTCCTAATATTTCTCTCCTTCTAAGGGTATGGACCAAATATGTTAGAGGTGCAAAAGGTTTGTCTAGGAGTTCTGTCTTCTGTAGTTATTTTTCTGATGAACATGGACTTTGGCAGGTCAGTCCATATCCTCAGCCTGCTTCTCTCATCCTTCCCTAGTGGGGTAGGGCTCTGGAGAGGTGATGTTCCAGGACACATTGGTGAGATTGTTTACTCAGAGTTCAGGATGGAATTATAGTAGCTTCTGCAACTTTGATGGCTAAAATGTAGTTAAGGTAAGAAGCAGGAGAAAATGTTTAATAAGTAGGAATCAGAAAGTAGGAATAGAGCAGATGAGAATAGGGATTTTAGGGTTGGTAAGAGGCTAGGAAGTCTATTTTAGGTACGTTCTTAGGGGCCCATATCGAGTAATTTTTGCTTGAGCTTGATGGTTAACATGGAGGTGGACTAAGAATATTGTCTGAGGAGATGTAGTTGGAGTTGAGACTAGAACTACAAAGCTGGATTAGGGCAGAGAGTAGTCTCCAAATTTGAAAAGAATATATAAATATGATTAACTGTTTACCCCAACAATCTGACCGGGGCCCATATATATTCATATTTAGCACAGGAACCTGTATGACCTCTGAGTCCCTGTCAGTCTGAGCTTATAGTTCATGGTCACAGCTGAGAACACTGTAGGCTGTACTCATTTCAGGACTAGTCTTCCTTGAGTGGTTGATTAGGCTGACCTAGCCTCCCTTTGGAAAATGGAGCAGATTGCTAGTTCATAGTGAGGGCATGGTCCTGGAGAGGCCCTCAAAAGGGCTTATGAGGGCAGGGATAGATAGCATAATAGTTCTGCAAAGAGTCTCTCATGCCTAAGACTCCAAAGTCCCAGGTTTAATCCCTTGCACCACCATACATCAGAGCTGAGCAGTGCACTGATTAAAAAAGGGTGTGTGTGTGCTTATGATGATGTTCCTGTGGATATGACTGGAGATAGCAGGGAGAGGGCTCTACTAGATGCCTAGGTCCACTGTATCTATTGGGGAGTCCTGGAATTCTCTGACTAAGGCCCCAGGAGATGGGGTGGCCTGGAGTAACCAAAAAATCCATTAAATGAACCAGTCTCTTACCCTTTTCCAATTTTTGTAATCTTTTCTTTATTTCACAAGCTTGGACTTTCTCCCAGCTGTTAAAGTGTTGAATGTTATTTGTTGTATCCAAACTGGTATTGGGTTTATGCCTGGCCTCTAGTTGGGGAAGAAATACACTTATGATTTTAGTGGGGTCTAAGTTAACTGCATTTACTTGTCTGATGATTCTAATAAAGGTTACCATAGAGACAATAATGTCTTTAGTTAATATGTATTTTTTGCCTGTGCAACTCTTGGGCAAATGTATACAGTGTTTCTGCTAGAGATTATAAAGGGGTGACAATGATACTGATGCTATCAGAAGAGATTAGGAAATATATCTTACTTTCTTTTGTGTTGTTAGTTGAGT
This sequence comes from Erinaceus europaeus, assembly GCF_950295315.1. Classification (NCBI taxonomy): domain Eukaryota; kingdom Metazoa; phylum Chordata; class Mammalia; order Eulipotyphla; family Erinaceidae; genus Erinaceus; species Erinaceus europaeus. Next base: position 45,986,614 of record NC_080165.1, read on the forward strand.
AGATAGAGTGTTTGAGGCAAATGATGTATGAAGTAGAAGGGAAAAAAAGGATAAATCTACAGTCATAGAAAGAGGTTATAACATATAACTCAGTAGACAATACACTTAGTATATAGGGACACACCACAGATATTAATTGCTTCATTAACAAGCTTGACCCAATAAACACTGAAGTCTCTATCCACTAACTGCAAGGTTCACTTTTCTTTACAAAAGTATATTTATAGCAAAGGATTAAATAAAGTCATAAAGTACAACCTGATAAATTTTAACAACTGTGATTTTTTACAGACTTGTTTCTAGTTGCTATGTAATTAAGATAAAAATTCAGTAGCAAAATAAGAAGTAAAGCTAGTATTTTCAGAAATTAAAAAAATACAAAGGGTGGAAACCAAAAAGCCCATCGACAAGTGACTGCATAAAGGATTTATGGGATATAGACTCCATAAAATACTACGATATAATTAAAAAATATGGTATTATGTCCTTTGGTACAAAACGTATGGAATTTGAGGTGATTACGCTTAATGAAATAAGAGATGAAAGACAAATGCCAGATGTTTTCACTTATGTGGCATCTAGAGAATTGAAATACATAAACATGCAAAAAAAAAAAGAAAGAAAGAGAGAGAGAGAGAAGCAAAGAAAGAAAGAAAAGGAAATGAACCATGTGTTTCTAAGACTGTGAGAACTATGGTAGTTATCTGTTATCTTTGGGAGGTGAGAGAGTGGGGACAGAGACCTTGGTGCAGTATGGAATGATATGCTATAATCTTACAATCTTGTAATTCACTATTAATCATAAATAAGAAATGAAATAAAACTAACTCTTCAGCTTTCTGACCATTCAACTACTGGTCTTTGCATTGTTTATTCCAGTCCATGCACACCAAGCCCTTTGTGCTTAATTTGCACCTTCCTATTCCTGAAACACTGTTTACTAGTTATTCACATGATTAATGCCTCTTGTCTCTTTTAACTCTTTTTTTTTGATGTTATCTTTTAATCAGGTCCTGCTTTCACTATCCTATTCCATTTCATCCTCCCACATCTCCCTCTCCTTCACCCCTGCTTCATTTATTTCTTTATTGCATTGCAATTTTATTGTCTATCTCACCAAGTAAGACCTACAATTTATTCTAAGTAATTTTTTTTCTACTTCTCCCTGAAAAAAATTGTGCTTTATGAGGGAAAAGATCCTGGTTTGCTTTGTTGATATGGAACTGGTACATTGTAGGTACTCAGTAAGTATTTGCTAAGAGAAGTCGGGGAAATATGCCATGACTCGATTATATTTTCTCTAAGAAGTCAAGGTGATTTGATATCAGAAGTACCACATTGTTTACATAAGACACATCATATTATTTTCTTGATAGGCTAAAAAACAAAATTGCAAATTCTGATTGCATTCATAGTAATAATAATTGTTATGCACCAATAAAGGGGAGATGCAAAGTTCTGTCTATATGTTAAAGACTATACAGTAAGCCACTAACACCTCCCTGTAAAATTAAAAATAAATAAATAACTGGTTCTAGTAAACTAAGACTAGAGAGAGATTTTTGGTTTTGCTCACTAAAGTATCCAAAAAAATATTCCCTTTATTTGAGAACAGACCCAGCCTTTTATAATCACCACTGTTTAATTTTGTTCTAATTTTTCCAATTTGGAATAGTAATATGATAAAAAGAAATAAAAGATGTTTAGATTGGAAACTATTATTAATTGTAAATGAAATATTGAACTCAGCTTCAGAAAACAGGCTTGTATGTCTGAGGTCCCAGATATTCCAGGTCCAATCTCTACCACGACCAGAGGTCTTTTCTTCACTATCATTCTTGTGTAAATAAGTATATAAATCTTTAAAAGAAGCAAATGATACATAAGTAATATGTAAAATGTAAATTATGACTCAGTAAAAATTCCTAAAAGAATTTATCAAAAAATATATTAAGTTAGATTACTTATTGAGTTTGACTCACTACTTCTCATGTGTATTAGAATGTAAATAATTTTTGAAAACCTAAAATACTCCTTCTTAAGAAAAATATAAGAGAAAAAAACAAAAATATCAGACAAGATGACTTGCCAGTATAATGCACATTCTTTGTCATAAAACACAACCTAGGTTTGAACCCAGCCTTCACCACACAAAAGGAAGCTTTGGTGATGTTTTGTCTTTCTCTTTAAGTCTATATCTCCGTTTCTGTCTTTCTCCCTGAAAAACTTGAACTTAATCAGCAAAACCTCTAATTTGGTATAGCATTATAAAAATTACTGTGTGGTACTAATGCAGTGGTGGTGAGCCAACTGATAGAGACACACCCCCCCACACACACACCTGAAATAAAGATATTCTATAGGAAGCTGATATGTGATCAATGTGGTTATTATTATCTTTCATTGATGAGGAGAAAAGGACTTTTCAAATAATATTTTGGAGACAAATGTATGGAAAAAAAGTAAAAGTGACCCCTTACCTTACATAATTTCATAACAATCAGCTCTAAGTAGATATAGAAACATGAATGTGTAAAATGAAAATATGAGGGGTTAGAAAGTGACTTGGTGGGTAGAATACATATTTCTCAAATCTGAGGACTCAGGTTCAATACTTAGAACAACACATGTCCAGAATAGTGCTTTAGTCTTGGTCTCGGACTCTCTCTCTCTCTCTCTTTTCATCTCTCACTTCCTTTTCATTATATAAATAAGTAAATCTTAAAAAGTTGGAATTATAAAGCATAATCACTTAAGTAGATGGAAAGTAACAGTGATCTAAAATAGTGAAGAAGTTGCTAGTCATGAAGAAGGTGATGAATATGGAAAACTAGATATTTCCCATTTTTATAATTTTTATGGGTTAATGGTTTACAGTGTAGTTGTTAACACACGGGTTGTTCCTCACCTTCCTATGAAGCTCTCTGCAGAACACTCACCTACAACTTAAGTCCCTTTGCATCTTCATTTACCAGGACACCAAAGATCTCTTCATCTCCTCCCCACCCCTCTTTCTCTAGAGTCCTTTGCTTTGGTGCAATACACCATGCCTACTTCAAGTTTTGTATTTTTTCTCTCTGTCTTTATTTCTTAAGTCCCACCTATAAGTAAGATCATTAGTATTTGTCCTCTTTTTGGCTTCTTACTTTCTTTATTTTTTTAAAAAAAGGTTTTTGTTTATTTATCAACGAGAAAGATAGGAGGAGAGAAAGAAAGAACCAGTTATCACTCTGGTACATGTGCTGCTGGGGATTGAACTTGGGACCTCATGCTTGAGAATCCAATCCTCCATCCATTGCACTACCTCCCGGACCACAAGCTTATTTCTTTTAACATGTTGTTTTCAAGTTTCACAAGATGACACAAAGAAAACTATCAGTTTTAGAAGCTGAGTAATATTCCACTGTGTATACATAACATATTTTTTTAGTTGTATGTGCATCTAACCTGGTGTGCTACCATCCAACTCCAACACAATTATTTAAAACACTCATCTGTCCTTGGGCATATGTTTTGCTTCCAAGTTCTGATTATGTTGCTATTAACATGAATGTACACTGATCTCTTTTATAGTTTTTTTTTTTATGGACAAATCCCCAGTAGAGAAATTGCTGGGTCTTAGGTTAGGTACATGTTTAGTGTCCTGAAAAATCTCTAGACTGTTTTCCGTAAGGGTTAGACCAATTTGCATTCCTAACCATCAGAACAGAATGTCCCTTTTCCCCTGTATCCTTTCCAATAGTTGTTACTACTCTCCTACAATTTTCACAAGTGTAAAGTCATATCTCATTGTTGTCTTTTAAAAAGTAAGAATCCTTAGACAAAGGATTCTGTTAATCAAAAAGCATTATAAAGAGGATGAAAAGACAAATCACAGAACAGAACAAATAGTTGTAGTATTTATTACTAAATAAGCTAGCATATTAATAAAATGCTATAGATCAATGAGAAAATAATTGAGAATTCATAGAAAATAATTGGAAAATTTCCACATAAACAGGTACTTCATAAAAAACAAATAAAATAAGCACACACATATATATGAAAGTAAGAGTGAAGGAGATTGAAGGTAAGGGAAATGAACTTAAAAGTTACAAATATAACCTATTTTTAAAGTGCATTCTGTAGGATATTTTGAAGTCTATATTAATTTTAAGAAGTTTATAAACTATTAGTATCTTGCAGTCTATAAAGTATTAAAACCAATGCTGATACATATATATGATTTTCCTTTTTTGAACAATTTATTTACCAGAGATGAAATTATTGTATCAAAAAGGTATGAATCAAAAGAACTAAAGTAAAAGAAATAATGCTTACTCACTGAAATTCAATATTGTTAAGATATAAGTTCTTCCTAGGACCCAGATGGTGGCATATCTGGTATAGGACACAAGGTACAATGCAGAGACACTGGTTAAAGTCCCCAGTCCCCCACTGGAGAAGGTAAGCTTCATAAGCAGTGAAGCAGTGCTTCGGATCTCTTTCTCTTTCTCTCTCTAGCTCTGTATCTCTTCTCTCTCAATTTCTCTCTATCTCTATGCAAAATAAATAAAATATCATTTTAAAAGTTCTTCTTAATTAGATCTATAAATTCAATAACATTTCAGTTGCAAGTTCAGCAAGTTGGGTCCATGCAGTGCCACACCTAGATGAGTGCACTTGCTACCACGCACAAAAAGCTCAACTCAAGAAGTTGCAGGGGAAACCTTCATAAGTGTTGAAACGGTGCTGCTGATGTCTCTCTCTCTCTCTTTATTTGCTTCTCCCCTCTAAATTTCTCTGTCTCTATTCAACAATTAATTAAAAACATAAGAAAGTCCAGCAGATATATATATGTATATATATGTATATATATACATATATATACATATATATATCTGCTAACAAACCAATTCTAAAGTTTCTGTAGAGAATAAAAAGACTCACCCAGAATAGTGATACAATATTGAAGAACGGAATTGGATATCTAATATTTTCCACTCTTACGTTTTACTTCAGATAAAGCTATAGCTATCAGAGAGTTGGGCGGTGGCGCAAAGCACAAGGACTGGTGCAAGGATCCCAGTTTGAGCCCCTGGCTCCCCACCTGTAGGGGAGTCACTTCACAAGTGGCGAAGCAGGTCTGCAGGTGTCTATCTTTCTCTCCCCCTCTCTGTCTCCCCTCCTCTCTCCATTTCTCTTTGTCTTATCCAACAATGATGACATCAATAACAACAATAATAACTACAACAATAAAACAAGGGCAACAAAAGGGAATAAATAAATAAATATTTTTTTTAAAAAAAGCTACAGCAATCAAGACAGTGTGAGATTGGAGAAATAACAGGTAAGTAGACAAATGGAACAGTATAAGTATTCTATAAATACATATTTACAAATGATGTTAACTGATCTTTGACAAAGGAACAAAGTATATGTAACATGACAAGATAGCTTTTTCAACAAATGATATTGAAACAAATGGACATCCACATGCAGACACAGACCTTTATAATAACCAACTGAAACATGAACCACAGACTTAATTATAAAAGACAAAACTGTGAAACTCTTATAAGATAACATGAAAAAGAAATTCTAAGTCATGTTGAGTAGGATGATATTATCTTTGGATGTTATACCACAATAATATCCATGAGAGACCTATTAATTAGAATTTATTAAAAATAAACACTTTTATCAACATTTTTGTTAAAGATGCTGCCAAGAGAATTAAAAGATAAGGCACATACTAAGAGAATATACTTGCAAAAGACAAATCTGAGAATATACTTTTCCAAAACATATACAGAACACTTAAATCTCAACAATTAGAAAAATAAACAATCTAACTAATAAATGAGTCAAAGATTTCCAGCAAAAATCTTATCAAAGAAGATATACAAATGGTAAACAAGCATTTGAAGAGATGCTCATATATCATACAGGAAGTGAAATGTAATACAATGAGATATCACTACCACTGTAGATTGTCATTGATTGGGGATGGATAGGGATAGAGATAACATAATAATTATGCAAGAAGACTTTCATGTTTTCGTGCCTGATGCTCCAAAGTCCTAGGCTCAACTCCCTGTACCACTATAAGCCAGAGCTAAGGAGTGCTCTGGAAAACAAAGAAAAACAGAACAGAACAGAACAACAACAACAACAAAACCCAACAAAATAATAGATACTGATTGGAATGCTCTTGAGTCAACACATTTATCTGAAACCAATAAACAGAGGTTAGTGTTACCCTGATGTGCCTGATGAGTTCTATCACTGCATGACAAGACATAGATAAAGGACATTATCTAAGCTAGTATTTAAAGAAGCCTTGGTAGAATACATCACATTCCATCTCTTAATGAATTAATAAGCCTATGTACTAATCACCTGTGGCTGCCATCACTACTGAAAAGGAAACAACTAGATATTATGCTCCTTCACATGGAAAATCACACCATTATTATGAAGTTGTCTTCTAAAAAATTCACCCTGAATTCATAAGACATAACACAGAAGTAAAATGTTACAACACAATGAGCAAGTTTAAAAAGGAAAATTTCCAGATGCCACCAGGATGCTGGCTAGGCTTCCCTGGATTGAAGACCCCACCAATGTGTCCTGGAGCTCAGCTTCCCCAGAGACACACCTTACTAGGGAAAGAGAGAGGCAGACTGGGAGTATGGACCGACCAGTCAACGCCCATGTTCAGCGGGGAAGCAATTACAGAAGCCAGACCCTCTACCTTCTGCAACCCTCAACGACCCTGGGTCCATGCTCCCAGAGGGCTAGAGAATGGGAAGGCTATCATGGGAGGGGGTGGGTTATGGGGATTGGGTGGTGGGAATTGTGTGGAGTTGTACCCCTCCTACCTTATGCTTTTGTTCACTAATCCTTTCTTAAATAAAAAATTAAAAAAAAAAAAAAAAGGAAAATTTTATAGAACTCCTAGCTTAAAAAAAAAGGAACAGAGATAGTAGACATAAACTGATGAAGGAGCCTTTAGATTATGAGATTTAAGTGATTTTGTAAACATTACTATTGATGAGGTTTATTTTAATCTTGATTCAAATTGAAAACTTTGTCAAATTAAAATTATACATATTAAATCACTTACTGGAATTAAAATGTAACTGTTGCATACTAAATAGCTGATGATAGTGAGAATTATTATTAATTTTGAGGGATATAATAATTATGTTAGTTGTTCAAGAATTTATATCTTTAAACATATATAAAAAATTAATGGCTTATTGCACCAAAGTAAAAGACTTTAGAGTTGGTGGGGAGGGTTCAGGTCCCAGAACATAGTGGCAGAGGAGGACCTGGTGTGTGTGTGGGGGTTGAGCTGTTATGTAGAAAACTGAGAAGTGTTATGCATGTATGAACAGTATTTTACTGTTGACTGTAAACCATTAGTACCCCAAAAATAAATTTAAAAATTAAGAGAAATAAATAGTAAGAGAGAAATATATTCCCTGAGGAATAAAGAATAGGGATCCTTCCAGTGGAGAAGATGGGATACAGAACTCTGGAGGTGGGAATTATATGGAATTGTACCCTTCTCATCCTACAATCTTGTTAATCATTTTTAAATCACTAGTAAAAAAATAAAATAAATATATAATAAAGAAATCACCAGAGATGTGAGATAACATTAGTTACAGGAAAAATTCATACACTTTCCACCCCATCTGCTAGAATTCAAGAATTTATTCTGTTGATTAATGCATGAACTAGCAGAAGCTATATTTTTAAGTAAGTGAAATTTCAGCTACAGGAGCCAAGAAGTGACTGGATGGGGAAATGGTCCTATGTTGTGTTGATCACTTACCTCTGACATTGTGTTCCCTGTATTAGTCAGGTTGGGCTGTCATAACAACTTGCTGTAGACTAAATAGCTTAAATAATAGAAACCTATTTTCCCACTGTTCTAGATACTAGGAAGTGCAAGGTCAAGGTACCAGCTGGTTTGATTTCTGGTGAGAATGATCTTCCTGTCTACTCTTATATGTCTTTACATGGTAAGGGGGGAAATATTGGAGGAGAGAGGGAGAAGGAGAGGGAGACGGAGAGGGAGAGGGAGAGGGAGAGGGAGAGGGAGAGGGAGAGGGAGAGGGAGAGGAAGGAAGGGAAGGAAAGAGAGAGAGAGAGAGAGAGAGAGATCTGTATGATCTTGTTTAATCATAATTATCTTCTAAAGCCCCCAATCTCCAAATACAGTTATTTTAAGGGTTAGGACTTTAACAAGTAGATTTTGGGGAGACAAAATTCAGCCTATTACATTTCCATGCAGAACTTTCCTGGTAGCTTTTGGGTGTAAGCTAGGCTGCTACGTTGGTAGCCTAGTACCTGAAAGGATCCAGCTCCATGAATATTTGCTGGGCTTCATGACAGGCCATATGGCTTTGCACTGTCTTCCAGAGCTTGGCTGAATTAATTAGAGGAAATCAAAGAAGAGTGTCTAATAGGATGTTGCTTTTTGTTAGCTCTTTCCCTCATAAGACCAAATACTGAAAGTAATCGGTTACATGATAAAAATGGAATGTTTTTTTTGTTTGTTTGTTTCATTGTTTTCATTTAGTTGAGCTTATTTTTCCTGAAAGTTTTTTTTTCCCTGTGAGGGCTATGTACACATCTTTTTTATTCTTTTTCTTTTTCCTATCACTTTGTTGGGGAAAATGTTAATGTACAAAACTGTTGTTGTCACAGTGCTACAGAGCACGAAAATAATATGTTTTTAAAATTAGTAACAATAATACACAACTTCTGGTAAGATAAGCAAAAATAAGATTTTATTTAAAAGAAAAAAGGAGAAAATTAATGGCCAATGAGGAGGAAAAGAGGACGCTCTCTTAAATTAATGCCCCCTCCACAGGGAGAAGACAGAGGTTAGTTATTTAAGTCATTTAAAAAGTCAAAATCTCCTTTCTTCTGGTTTTTCACTTATATATTTTTCTCTCTCCTCTGTCTATGTGTAGGGTGACAGGTCTTTAGCATCAGTCATATATAAAAAGTGAAGCCAAACCAACAATAGTTAACCATTAAAAGGCTTGGCTTCAGGGGCCAGGTGGTGGTGCACCTGGTTGAGCACACACACTACAATGCACAAGGACCTGGGTTCAAGCCCCTGATCCCCACCTGCAGGGGAGAAGCTTCATGAATGGTGCAGGTCTCCCTCTCTCTCTCTCTCTCTCTCTCTCTCTCTCTCCCTTCCCTTCCCCTCTCAATTTATCTCTATCTCTATCAAATAAATTAATTAAATGTTTAAAAAAACTACAGAGGGATTCACTTCATGAGTGGTGAAGCAGGACTACAAGTGTCTATATTTCTGTCTTTCTCTTTCTTTTTTAATTTTTATTATATTTATTTATTGGATAGAGACAGCCAGATATCAAAAGAGAAGAGGGAGCTAGAGAGGGAGATGGAGAGAAACTTACAGACCCGTTTCAACACTTGTAAAGCTTCCTCCCTGCAGGTGGGAACTGGAGGCTTGAACCTAGGTCCTTGCACATGTGCACTCAACCAGGTGCACCACAATCTGACTCCTCTCTTTCCCCCTTTCTATGTCATCATTCTCTCTCAATTTCTCTCTGTCCTATCTAATACAATGGAAAAAAAAAAAGAAAAATTAGAATAACTTCAAGTTAGTCAACCCAAACAATAAACTTATTTGAAGATTCCTGAATCAGAGGTAAGAAAATTCCTCTACTTCCTAGGAATACCTAGTGTGTTATTTTGGAAGGTTCTGACCAGAGGCAGAACCTGGGTAACATAACAGGGAACGTCTTTAGTAGGTATTGCTGGCAGGCACTGTAGTCTTCTCATTACCTATATAAATAGAGACAACTGGTAGGACATGTGAGCAAACACAAGCAAAATACCCTATGGTGGTGTCTGGATATAGGTGAGGGAATAAATTTTGGAAAGTAGGTTACTACAGAGCCAGAGAAATATTTTGTTACTTTTGTTAGCAGAGCTTCGTTTTAGCACCCCTTTCCCCAAGACCAGTGTCTACTGGGAAATGTAGAATATAGGACTGTGCATCTGAGTCATACATGATAATGATTTGACAAGCCCATAGGGGCATAGACCTGTGGGAGACATAAGCTTTACTTTCTCTCCAGTTCACTCCAAGTCCAAAACTAACCCCCATACTTTTTTTATGTCTGGACGAGGGCAAAATTGAGGATAACATGGCTTCCCTGATCCATAGGAGACAGCCTTGGTGGCAGAGGCATGAGACTACCCTATCTGGAGAGTTAGGTTCAACTCTTCAGGCAACAAATGAGGCTGAGTAAAATGAAACTGATCCAGGCTTGAAAGTGGCTCCTTAACTTCTTAGTTCTTGCTCAAGTTACCTAACTTCACTAGACATAGCTTCCTCACCATAAAACAATGTATAAGTGTAGTATCCATCTGCATCAAGGTCAGATTTTCTTTCAATTTTTAATTAGTGATTTAATAATGATTAACAAAACTATAATATAAGAGGGTACAATTCCACACAGCACAGTTCCCAGCATGAGAGTTCCATGTCCCATCTTCTCTATTGGAAGCTTCCCTATTCTTTATCCCTCTCTGGGAGTATGGACCAAAATTCCTTATGGAGTGCAGAAAGTACAAGGTCTGGCTTATGTAACTGGTTTTCTGCTGAACATGGATGTTGGCAGGTCAATCCATAAACCTTTTTTTCTATCTTTTCTTAGTGAGGTAGGGCTCTGGAGAGGTGTGGTTCTAGGACACTTTGTTGAAGTCATCTGTCCAGGAAGATCAGGATGGCATAATGGTAGCATCTGCAACTTGGTGGCTGAAAGGTGGTATAATATAAAGTAAATTGTTCAAAAAACAGACACTCGAGGTTGTAATAGGGCAAATGAAACTAGGGGTCTTCCTATGGGAGGAAACTGGGAAGTCTTTTTTAGGAATGTTCCATATGGACCATGACTTCAGTAATTTTTGCCTGAGACCGAGAAAAGTGAGATTTCCTTTTGAACTTCCTCATGACCACACTCCCCACCACCCATGTTCCTAGGTGCTGTGTAGGTCCAGAGTAATACCAAGGAAAAAGACCAAGAAACTGTGTGACAAACTGCACAGTACAGAAGTTCTGTTACAGTAGTCACAGTGGCAAAAAGAAAGTCTAAATGTTACACAGTGAGTATGATCATTGCAAGGGGATGTTGGAAGTGCTGTACCAAAGGCCTTACAACTCTTTCTGAGGACAAATAAGACCAATAAGAATTTCACAGAGTGGTTCAGTGGTCAACCAACCTGAGGGGGAGAATGAGAAAAAGACTAAACAACAACAACAACAACAACAACAAAAGGATCTGGAATACAGGGGATTGGAAGAAAAAAATAAGGAAGAAATGGATCCTTCAGATGTCTTCTGTGATGCAAGGTTCTAAGCAGGAAAATAAATATTTTACATCATTTTTCTGCCTTTTTCTTAATTCAGGCAATAAGTTATTTCTGTGTATTCTTACGCATGTGACTTGTAGTGTCTTCATTCCTATCTCTTTCTCCTCTTATCATTTCCCTTTTCTTTCTGTGTCCTTGTTTATTTTTTTCTTTAAAAAGATACCAGTCATTGGATTTAGGGGTCACCCTAAATCCAAAGTGATTTCAATTCACAATCCTTACTAATTTTATCTGAAAATAAGGTTATATTCTGAATTTCTATCTGGGCAAGAATTTGGGTTGGAATTTCAATCATAGACATTGCAAGTGTTTCAGCTTCAGGGAAGAATGTCTACTGCATCTTACTGGCTTCTGGAAGCTCCTACCATTCCCTAGTTTGAAACATCATCATTCCCAACTTTGCCTCCCTCTTCCATAACCTTCTTCCCTTGCATTTCTTCTCCTCTCTGCAAAGAAGATTCTAAGGAGCCTGGGAAAACTTCAGAGGGATTGGACAATAGAGTGTTTTGAATGTGATAATTAGAAATGTTCTTATTAGCAGCATCTATTTACATTTGTACTATTCCCTAATAGTCTCAGTGGCATTGTTAGTTATTGTCATGCCTTGAATACAATCTCTTCAATCCCTCCACAGAGTACTATTTTGAAAGATCTGCCTCTATCTTCAAAGGTCTGGTTCTCACAGGCTGTTCAGTACAGCTGCTTTTGGGGCTGTACACAAGCCCAGGGATAGAGTGTTGTATTCCTATTAGCATTTCCTGCCAGTCAGTCTGTGCATGCCTATGCAGATGTGCTGAATGCTTTCCTTTTATGTAAATGTCTGATCCACAACAGGGCTATCCTCTGACTACTTTCATCTTGCTCAGATCTTCCAGAATCCTTTTAAGGTAGGGCCCATTTGGCAGCTCTGTCAAAGAACTTGGCCTCTTTATATCAAGTCGAAATTTTGACACAGCACCGAAATTTCCTGAGATAAATAGTTCATATATTTTCAGTTGGATGGTGCATTAATCCTTGGCTTTTTTTAAAAAAAATGTGATTAAAGATCAACTTAGATTGGCTTAAGCACACAAAAAAGAGTTTAATAATGGGGTTTCTTATACAAGCAAAGGAAACCAACAGTGACACAACAAGGAAGAGAAGATGCAACTCAACTGGAAGAAAAACTATGGGACACCTTTGAATATCAGAGGTTTTGATTTTTCTCCTTTGTGAAATTGAGATGATAGTCTCATACCGGGCTTTTTTTTTTTTTTTTTTTTTTTTTTTTTGGAGTACTGAAGGAGATCACTTGCTGAAGTACTTGACATATGTTTACTTGACAAGAGTCTCAACCATACTCTCTAGTTTCTGTGCCATTCAAATTTTTCTTCTTGGTCCTGCCCACACTCTATCTCTTCAGAAAGTGTAGAAGGGCCAGGAAGAGCCACAACCAAACTCAGGTTAGCTTTACTTCTACTGGTCTTTTAAACTGCAGCTTCCCTATCCCCTATTGTCTTTTACACAACTACCAGGCCATCTAAGTTGACTGGCTTCATGCAGAAAACACTCATTTCATAAGGAATTTTCTACTATCCTCTGTGTTCAGATTCCTTGTTGAGATAAAGAACTTATGCAGAATATTCATTTCTATTCAAAACTATGACATGGCAATCAGTCCTGTTCTCCTTTCTCTCACCTTCCTTGTTTACCTGTGTGCTCTTTCCAAGTACCCCAAGTTCTTTGAGAATGTTTCCTAGCAGGAGAAAACGATGTTCATGTAAAAGCACAATATTGATTGAGGGGAACTGCCTATAAAGTGGGGCTGGTAGTGATGGGAAATTGGTTAATCCTATCCATGACTGGCTTGATTCCTGAAGAGTGACAGGAAAGAGAATCAACAGGCAATCAGAAAAAGTACCATGCGAACACCAAGGTGCTGATAGAGTCATCCAAGAAAGGCTATGAATGTCACCTGCATCATATTTGCTAAGTCAAGATCAGAAACCAGCCAAAATCCTGGTCATTTCAATGGAAGGATGAAATAATATTTTTACTTTCCATGTTCAGTAATATCTGATTTTACTGAGATAAGTTTTCTCCTAGCACTAAAACAAATGTGTCTTTGACTTTGTTTGGCTCTTGTTATTAAGCTTAGTTTTTACAACAGTAGAGCTCAAACAAATTGCAATGGCCTATATGTATTAACACAGACATAAGAAAGAAAAATACAGGGAGTCGGATGGTAGCGGCAGTGGGTTAAGTGCAGGTGGCACAAAGCGCAAGGACCAGCATAAGGATTCCAGTTCCAGCCCCCGGCTCCCCACCTGCATGGGGGACATTTCGCAGGTGGTGAAGCAGGTCTGTCTGTCTGTCTTTTTTAAAATTAGAATAGTGTTTAATTGAGTTTTTATTTATTTTTATTTATTTATAAAAGCGAAACATTGACAAAACCATAAGACAAGAGGAGTACAACTCTACACAATTCCCACCACCAGAACTCCACATCCCAACCCCTTACCTGATAGTTTTCCTATTCTTTAACCCTCAGGGAGAATGGACCCAAGGTCACTGTGGGATGCAGAAGGTGGCAGGTCTGGCTTCGGTAATTACTTCTCCACTGAACATGGGCATTGAACATAATGAGTGTTTTCTGCATGAACATGGGCGTTCAGGTCCTGAAACATGATGACAGAGGATGGGGGAGGGTTGTATTGTTGTGTGGAAAACTAGGAAATGTTATACATGTACAAACTATTGTGCTTACTGTCGACTGTAAAACATTAATCTCCCAATAAAGAAATTTTAAAAATGGTGGTGGTGGAATGTAGGAGAACCCACTAAAATAATAAAGTATATTTGGATTGGTAATTATAAGTACTGTTCAAGTGAATCTAACTTTATTTCTCAGCTAGTTAAAGGAAAAAAAATTGTTTTAGAGTCAGCACATGATTGAATAGCTATTTCTGACAAAGGATGTATGTATTTGACTTGAGCCTGTCTAAATGGACAGGTTAGGAACATTAACTGAATTTGTTCAGAGCTCCATCTAGTGAAGAGTGGTAAGTACTGCTGCACAAGCCCCAGGGAGAGATGATGTATGAATTTAAATTTCATGTTAGGTGAGAAACTCTTCTTACCTTTACTGTTTGAGTGATTTTTTTCTCTCTCTCTGTACTATCTTAATAGCGGGAACATAGCCAACCATTTCTTGGGCAAGTCAGAATCTGACAGTGCTTTAAGATCATATTTTTTTAAACAGTACTTTAAAAAAAATTAAATATTTATTTATTTATTCTCTTTTGTTGCCCTTGTTGTTTTTATTGTTGTAGTTATTATTGTTGTTGTTACTGATGTCATCGTTGGGTAGGACAGAGAGAAATAGAGGAGGGGAAGACAGAGAGGGGTAGAGAAAGACAGACACCTGCAGACCTGCTTCACCACCTGTGAAGTGAACCCCTACAGGTGGGGAACAGGGGGATGGAACCGGGATCCTTATACCGGTCCTTGTGCTTCACGCCACCTGCGCTTAACCCGGTGTGCTACCGCCCTACTCCCTAAGGTCATTTTTTTGAAAATCAGTTTCCTTGCAAACTGATGAAGCCATTATGGAAAACAGTGTAGAAAATCCTTAAAGAAATACCAATGGAAATGCCTTATAATCCAGCAATACTACTGGCAGGCATTTATCCTAATGATATGAAAACACTAATTTGAACGAACATATGCACCCCCATGTTCATAGTTACATTATTCACAATAGCCAAAATTTGGAAGCAACATAGAGGCTCACTGACAGATCATTGGATAAAGAAGTTATGGAATATTTACTAAGTGGAGTACTACTCAGCAATTTAAAAAAAACAGTATTGTGTCCTTTTGGGGAGGGAATCATGCTAAGTGAAGTAAGTAAGGAAGTGAAAGAGCTACAGAATGATCTTACTCATATATGGAATATCGAATATTGAAACACAAAAAAGTCAACCCATATCAAAAAACCTTGGGACAGCTATGATGGTTATGCTTGGGAGGGTGCGGCCACAGAATTTTGGAGAGAGTGGTGTTAAACTATACCCATATTATCTTATAAATCTCTAATAAAAAAGAAAATCACTTTCCCATGTGGAGAGTCAACAGTGTAAGTTAGCAACAGCAGAAAGTTTAAAGATCAAACTTAAAATTCTTAAGTCTCAAGCAGTGTGTGTGTGTGTGTGTGTGTGTGTGTGTGTGTGTGTGTGTGATCAGAATTATTGCTGGGGCCTCATGTTTTGTGTTTTTCTTTTTTTGCCACCAGGATTATTGCTGGAGCTCAGTGCTGGCACTGTGAATCCAGTGCTCACAGTGGCCATTTCTCCCCCCATTTTATTCGATAGAACAGAAAGGGAGAGAGAAAAATAAATACCTACAGACCTGCCTAACCACTTGTGAAGCATCCCTTCTGCAGGTGGGGAGCAGAGACTTGAATCTGGGTCCTTCCACATAGAACTATGTCCACTTAACTGGGTGCATCACTGCCCAGCAGCCTTATTATTATTATTATTATTATTACTATTACTTTAATTGAGTTAATATCAGTTCATGAAAGATTCTTTCTACCTTTCCAACTCCCAGATTTCCCCATTGATAACTCTATTCTGCTGAGAATCTCAGGGACTGTTTTTGTTTGACTTTATCTGTTTCCTTGTTTTCCTTCCTTATATAACACATATGAGTGAGATCATTCTGTATTTGTGCTCTTACTGAGTTATTCAACTTAGCATTTCCGCACCCCCCATTTCTGATCATATTTCAGCAAAAGGCAAGTTTACATTTTCTTTTATAACTGGGAAGTATTTCATTCTGTATGTATACCATATATACTTTATCTAATCATCTGCCCTTGAATACATGGGTTGTTTCCATATCTTGACTATTGTAAACATCCTTGAATGAACATAGGCATGCATTTATCTCTTTGGATTAGTGTTTATGTATTCTTCAGAGAGCTAAGCAGTAGTGGGATTTCTGGATCTTATGATGGATTTTTCTTTGCTGTGTGTGTGTGATTTGTCATTAATTGTTCTGTGTCCCCACATCCCACCTCCTAAAGATACCCATCATAATTCTCAAAAAGTCTTAGAAGCAGTATGCTTGCTAATGTTTTTCTTTTCTTTTCTCTTCATTTCTTTTATTTATTTCTTTTATTTCTTTATTGTGGGATTAATGGTTTACAGTTGACAGTAAAATATAATAGTCTGTACATGTTTAACATTTCCACATAACAATGCAACCCCCACTAGGTCTTCCTCTGCCATCATGTCCCAGGACCTGGGACCTCACCCTCACCCCAGAGTCTTTTACTTTGATGCAATACACCAATTTTCTTTTCTTTTCTTTTCTTTCCTTTCCTTTCCTTTCCTTTCCTTTCCTTTCCTTTCCTTTCCTTTCCTTTCCTTTCCTTTCCTTTCCTTTCATTTCCTTCTCTTCTCTTCCCTTCCCTTCCCTTCCCTTCCCTTCCCTTCCCTTCCCTTCCCTTCCCTTCCCTTCCCTTCCCTTCCCTTCCCTTCCCTTCCCTTCCCTTCCCTTCCCTTCCCTTTCCTTCCTTTCCCTTCCCTTCCCTTTCCTTTCCTTTCCTTTTTTTTAAGTATTAATTTTCCCTTTTGTTGTCTTATTGTTGTTGTGGTTATTATTATTTTTGTTACTGATGTCATTGTTGCTGGGTAGGACGGAGAGAAATCAAGAAAGGAGGGGAAGACAGAGAGGAGGAGAGAAGGATAGGCACCTGAAGACCTGCTTCACCCCTTGTGAGGCGACCCCCCTGCAGGTGGGGAGCCGGGGGCTTGAACCAGGATCCTTATGCTGGTCCTTGTGCTTTTGCGCCTTGTGCACTTAACCCTCTGAGCTACCACCTGACCCCCTCTTTTCTTTTCTTTTCTTTCTTTTTTTTTCGAGCTCATGTGTATCAGGTCTCTAGATTTCACATATGAGTGAAACCACCTGTTAGTTGTCTTTTACCTCTGTACTTATTTTGCTAAGGGTATGTCCATTTTTAAAGGCTCCCCATATTGTTTTTCATAGAAGCAGGATCAATTTACATTCTCATTAACAGTGTAAGAGAACTTTTTTACTATGCCCTTACCAACACTTATTATTTCGGGTCTTTTTGAAACTGGACATTTTCATAAGTGTGAGGTAATATCTCATTGTCATTTTTTATCATATATGTTTTTAACAAACCTCTTAATTCTCATACTATTTCTCTTAACAACATTTGAGCTCAGACAAGTTCTGTTCAATCACTTGACAGCATCAGCTGATCAAATTATAGTTAATAAAGTAGTGTGTATGTGTTTCTGGCATGCTCTTTTAAATTTTCAGAATGTGTTTTGCTGATGCAGGGAGAGAACAACTGCATCTGGTCTTTTACACTGAGTGCAGTGAACAGTGTGGTTCTCAGCTTTGGTTCTACCTTGAAATACTTAGGGCAACTCAAAAACAGTGGTGCCAAGTGCCACCTCCAGAGACCAATTCAATTGTGTTAAATGATCTGGGTATTGGGGATTTAATACTTCCCCAGGTGATTCTAATGTGCAGCCTATTGTGGGAACTACTGATTTCAGGAGTAATTCTTCTAAATGCAGGAAAGACAGGGCTATCTTCTGAGCTGGTACTGGGGAGGAAGTAAACAATGTACAGACATCCAGGGGTTACATCATATCCATATGGCCAATTTGTCAAATGTGAGAGTCAAGCACTATGAGAATTTTTCTAGTTTGCTCGTCACTGGTTACTGAAGTGAGTCAAAGAAAGGATTTAAGTAGAGAACCTTGAGTTTTAATGAATGGTGCACGAGATGGTGAGATATTGCACCCCTGTATCAACAACTGCACGGCAAACGATTAAACCCTCAATAAAAAGAAAGTTGTATAATTAAACTTCACCTCTTCATCTGGTTTACAAACTATCATATAAACAATTTACAAAAAGAAAAGCAAATGAATGAAGATATAGAAAAGGTTTAATAAAAGTAGTGATTGAGTGCTAATTAGCATTTCTTCTATCTTAATTAATATTGATTATTTTGTTAATTATTTTAATGATTTTCAGAGTTAATAGTGAGTGAAAATGATTAGCAGTTGCTTTAATCCATTTCATGATTCAGTTAAGCAGCATGGATCAAGAATGATAAAAATGTTCCTACTGGTTGACTTCAAATCCCTCTTCTGAGAATTTATATGTTATAAGGAAATAACTGACAATATTTTATCCATGTCGGGAAGCCTACATGGACAAAGATGCTCATTGTAATTATCTTTATTAGAAACAGTCAAAGTATTAATAGGAGAAAGGTTAAAATGGCTATGTAAGTTGTATTGTACTCAGTGGTATAACAAAAATATAATAAACATGAACAGAATAAAAATTTACATAAAATATTTATATTAGAATGCTAAATAAAACATGTTTCAATGCTGTTTATAATTGTTTTCCCCTGTTTTTTTTTTTTGAAAAATCACCTGGGAAATCTTCGATTATTTCAGAATTTCTCTCACAGATGGTTACTTTCTGAAATAGCTATAGAACCTTTTCAACAGAGGCTACTATGGATCCAGGTATCTTATCGTTTTTTAATTTTCTATCTCCTCAATAAGATAGACAGAGATAAATGAAAGAGGAGGCAGTTAAGCCTAATGAAAGCTCTCTATTTATGTAGTTTGTAAAATCAATAAGAAACCTATGTTGGAAGTCGGGTGGTAGCACAGTGGGTTAAGCACACGTGGCGTGAAGCGCAAAGACCAGCTCCCCACCTGCAGGGGGGTCACCTCACAAGCGGTGAAGCAGGTTTGCAGGTGTCTATCATCCTCTCCCCCTCTCTGTTTTCCCCTCCTCTCTCCATTTCCCTCTGTCCTATCCAAAAATGACAACAATAATAATAATCACAATGATAAAACAACAAGAGCAACAAAAGGGACAATAAATAATTAAATATTTAAAAAAGAAAGGGGGGGAAAGAAACCCATGTCATTCATCTTTATTCCTAGAGTCCCTCCTCCCTCAGACTAAGATTTCTGGACTTCCTTAATGAACTTTGCTAAATACCCTGAAAAACGGTTTAGAGGTATAATTCATTATAAGCAGACCAGAATCTCTGGCTTGAATTAATGATAAAAAGTAACCAAATGGGAAAGTAGGTGTACAGAAGGGGAAGTGAGGAAAATGAAGAATTAGCTCATAAATCCATCTGTAAGATTGCTGGAATTTATATAGATGCTGAAGCTTTGGAATAAAGTAGAAATATTACTGTATGAGAAAAGCAAATCTGTTGCTCAATGTTGTTCATTTTCCTGCTAATGAGCACAGACAGTGTTTCTAGATTGTACTGTGCAGCAAAATATACCATAGCCAATCAATAGCCAACTAACATGTATTGAAATAAGTGGAGATTCAACTGTGGTAGAACACTTGAAATCTACTATTAACTCTTGAAAAGTTATTAACCTATTCTTTATCAAATTATGTAGTCCAAGTTATTTTAAACACTGTGGTCTAAAAGATATAATAAGCTCTAGTTGAATCCTACAGGATACCTTCTTTTTTTTGATTTTTAAAAAATATTTATTTATTTCATTTTGTTGCCCTTGTTTTGTTGTTGTAGTTATTATTTATGTTGATGTCGTTGTTGGATAGGACAGAGAGAAATGGAGAGAGGAAGGGAAGACAGAGAGAAGGAGAGAAAGATAGACACCTGAAGACCTGCTTCACCGCTTGTGAAGCGACTCCTGCAGGTGGAGAGCTGGGGGCTGGAAACCGGGATCTTTACGCTGGCCCTTGTGCTTTGCGCCACCTGCGCTTGACCCGCTGCACTACCGCTGGACTCCCTACAGATGCCTTCTTTTCTCCTTAAGAGAAACAAAAGTTCTATTGTCTCACTTCTCTGAAAATTCCAAAGGTTTACTGTTTCAGGTGAAAGCTGAACCAGGAGCTCAGATGATCAGGTGATGCTTTTGAATTTCACTTTCTCCCATCTTTGACTTTTGTCTCTTATTTGTTGAATTAGGATTCCTTCATGTCAGACAGACCAAAAGCATACCAAAAAAGATGATCGACAGCTTTCAGAGTGTGTGATAAAAGGTGATATTTGGATATTAAGCCATTTATTTAAGTATGCATGTGTACATATATTCATCCATTTAGTCATTCATTTCAATTGTATAAAATACATAATATAATTATATTAATTACTTTGAGTGTGTAAATCAATAGTGATAATTCCAGTACCTTTCAGAAACCCCAAAGGAGAAAAAGACACTAGTGGGCCAGGTGGTAGCACACCTGGTTAGTTGCATGTAGCACTATGTGCAAGAACCCGTGCCAAGTTCGATGTTTAAGCCCCCCACCTGTAGCAGGGAAGCTTCACAAGCAGGTCTGCAGAAGTTTATTTTGCTTTCTCTCTATAGATATCTTCCCTCTCCTGTCAATTTCTCTTGGTCCTATCAAATAAAATGAAAAAAAAAAAAAAGACTGCCAGGAGCTGTGGATTAGTAGTGCCAACACTAAGCCCCAGCAACAACCCTAGAGGTAAAAAAAAAAAAGAAGAAGAAGAAGAAGAAAAGGAAAGAAAAAGAAAAAAGGAAAGGAAAGAAAAAGAAAAGGACGTGGTCCAGGAAGTGGTGGAGTTGATAGGGCATTGGACTCTTGAGCATGCAGTCCTGAGTTCAATCCCCGGTGGCACATGTACCAGAGTGATGCCTGGTTCTTTCTCTCTCCTCCTATGTTTCTCATAAATAAATAAATAAATAAATAAATAAATAAATAAATAAATAAGAAAAAGACACTAATCTGGACTATTTATATATTTTTGTAATTTGTCCCAGGAGAGCAGTCCATCTCTTTGGTTAATTTCTACGAAAATTGACATCAATAGAAAGTCTGAAGATTTTTCCCATTTATTCATTTTTCTTTCTTTACAAGTGCTTCTGGGAAGATGATATCATTCCAGAATTCTTTGTTTCTTCCTTGATGCCTCCTTTTCAGAATGCATAACATAATGTTCTTTTTTTTTCTTTTTTAATTGCCACTGGTGAGATTGTGTCGTTTTCTTTGGCCTTTGTTTTCAATATTTTGTTTTTTGGTTTAACTATTGAGAAGCAGCTCTACAAGATGTCTTTATTCTGCCATCTGTGTCTCAGAGTTCAACGGCAAGTCCCCATTACTATGTTTAATCATCTTTCCTTGGCACTTGCTCTCCTCTACACTTAAGCATTTTATTTATTTATTTTTTAATGTTTTACAGTTGACAGTAAATACAATAGTTTGTACATGCATAACATTTATTTCCCAGTTTTCTACACATTTCTCAGCTTTACACTTTAAGCACTTTAATACAAATGATGATAGATTTATTGACCCTGGTTTTATAGTACCTTATTCTTTGACCCTAGACTATTTCTTTTCCATAATCTTTCTTATTGAAATGAAGATCTGGAATTACCTTACAGTTCTTAGTGCTAATTACACACTAGAATTACAGCTACTTTTCTGTGATTTGAATCAATTATATTTTATTTTATTTAAATTTTAATACTTTTTTACTTTCTCCAGGGTTATGTTCCACACTTCTACAAAACCTGTCATTAGCACACCTACACCTTGCCCATCACCAAAATGCCGTTGCACCTCTACTAATGAGTCCCCAGTTCCCCTTCACCCTTCCCAACTAGTAACCTCAGATCTGCAGAAATAAACCAAGGTTTATTTGAGTTTCACTCCATATATTCCCTTGCTTTATCTTCTAGATTCTACGTGAGTGAGATCATCTACTAGTTGTGTTTCTACTTTTAACTTAATTCACTTAACATTTTCTTCTCCAATTCCATCAATGTTTTAATTTAGCAAAATCAAGATTTTATCTTTTCTTAAAGCTAAATAATATTCCGTAGTACACATGTGCACCACAACTTCTTTATCAATTTATCTGTTGTTGGACATTTGGATTGTTTCCAAAACTTGATTATTATAAAATACTACTACAATAAATGTAAATAAGCATATACACTCTTGGTGAGAATGTAAATTGACCTAGTCTCCGTGGAAAACAGTTTGTTACTATCTTAAAGAACAGACCTGTCATATGATCTAGTAATTCCTCTAAGTATCTTTTTTTTTTTCTCTTCCTTTTGTTTTCTTGGTTAACTGTATACAATCAGTTCTGGTAGTACCTGATGTCTAGAACTTGATGTAGACTTACTGCACATAAGTTTTTCTTCCTTCCTGAAACTTTTGCCTCTCCTCCTCATCCTCCTCATTTCCTGGTGCTACAAAATAGTCTTCCAATTGGGGGCAGAGAGATAGCATAGTGGTAATGCAAAACACTTTCACACCAGAGGCTCTGAAGTCCCAGTTTCAATTCCAGACACCACTATAGATAGAGCCAGAGCTGAGCAGCAAAAAAACAAAGGCAAAAAAAAAACCAAAAAAACTTGATGCCTTGTTTTTATTCTACCCAAGAGTACAAGCTGAGAGATTTTGCTCTCTTGTTCTTGCTTTAACCAATTCTAAATAAATCATGACACTCTCTATAAGCACTGGTGCTACTATGTTTGATTTCAATTGCATGCCAGGTGTGTGAGCCCAAATTGGGCTCTCTGGTAACACAATTAACTAGAGAGCATTTTATAAACATGTAACTCAAGAAATTCTAATTTATTTACTTTGGGTATGAGCATTAGTTTTTTTAAAAACATCTTAGGAATCCAAATAGTGTAAAGAATTTTCTATAAAGAAAGAAAGTGGTACTTACAGAAATAACCCCCATACTCCTAAAGTGCAAGTAGCTGGACAATTTTTTCTCTTATTTTAATTAAAGAAAAGTTTTATGAGACTGTTGTTACAGGGATACAGTTTCATTTCTTTTTTTTTTTTTTTTTACTACAAATTAATAGGAGTGTACATAAACACCATTCCCACCCCCCACGCCATGAAGTTGAATATCCACCCTCACCCTCCACTCAGGGTGTTTACTTTGGTGCCCTACTACAAATTTAGTCAGATCCTGCTTTGAATTTCCCTTTCTGTTATTCTTTCTCAACTTCTGTTTATGAGTGGGATCATCCCATACTTGTCTTTATCTTTCTGACTTAGCTCACTTAACACACGAAGTTAGGTGTCAGCACACTTTACCCATCACCAAACTGTCATCTCCCTCTACCACAGGGCACTATACAACCAATACCTTTCAATTACCACCACCACCTTTGAATCCTTCGGTATGCTGAACCAGACCATGGTTTCTAATGTTTCTCCCTGTATTTTCCCTTGCTTTACTTCTTAAATCCCATCTCTGAGTGAGGTCATCTGACATTTTACTCATCGTCTAGTTTGTTTCACTTTGTATGATATGCTCCGATTCTAAGTTTATGACTGAACATTTTTTTTATGAGAGGGATGATTTTATTTTTTTTTTAAGACTTTATTTATTATTAGTGAGAAAGATAGGAACAGAGAGAGAAAGAATCAGAGATCATTCTGGTACATGTGCTGTCAGGGATTGAACTCAGGACCTCAAGTTTTAGAGTCAGATGCTTTATCCACTGTGCTACCTCCTGGACCACAACAGGGAAGATTTTTATGAATAAAACTCACAAAATAAGGGAGCCAGGTGGTGACACACCTAGTTAAGTACATACATTAACGTGCACAAGGATCTGGGTTCAAGGCCCTGTTCCCCACCTGCAGGGGGAAAGCTTCACAAAAGGTGAAGTAGTACTGCAGGTATCTCTCTGTATCTATCTGATAATAAATAAATAAATATTTAAAAAAGAGAAAAGCAAAATACAGAAAAAAATAAAGGAGATGAGGAATCTAAAATAGGGTATTAATTCTGTTTAGTAAATTGTGAATGGGACTGGAAGTTATATTAAAAAAGTAACTCAGATAGTTTTGGTAACTAGTGAGATTTGGGAGCTAGTGTTCCATATGAAAAATGTGCATTATCACTTGGTATCAAGGACATGCAAGTCAAAATGACAGTGAAATATCACCACACGACACACCTGTGAGAATGGCCTAAATATAAAAAAGCAGAAGTGACAAATGAAGGCAGGGGTGTGAAGAAAAATTTTATACTGCTGGTAGGAATATAAGTTGGTGCAGTTCTCTGGAAAACTGTGTCTGTTTCTCAAAATATTAGAAGTAGACCTGCCATATAATCTAGCAATTCTATCCCAATATAAAATACTATATATTATAGTTTTTATATTCAGAATATACAAATGTAATTTAAAAATATATATGCCACATAAGTCCATTTCAGCTCTATTTACAGTAGTCAGTATATGGAAATAATCTGAATGTCCACTGGCAGATGAATAAAGACATGCCACTTACATATAATGGAATACTACTCATCCGTAAGAAAAGATGAAATAGTGCCATTTGAGACAATATGAATGGAACTGGAGTGGTTGCTGTTAAATGAAAATAAGTCACAAGAAAAAAAAAATCAGGGACCAGGTGGTGGCACACCTGGTTAAGCGCACATGTTACAATGGACAAGGACCTGGGTTCAATCCCCTGTATTTACCTGTGTGTGTTTGGGGGAGGGGGGGCAGGGAGCTTTGCAAGTTGTGAAGCAGTGTTGCAAGTGTCTCTCTGTCTCCCTCTCTATCATCCCCTTTCCTTTTGATTTCTGGCTGTCTCTGTCTCTATTCAATAAATAAATAAAGATAATAAAAAATTTTTTTAAAAGCAGTGGGTATTTCACTATATCCCCCATATGTAGGATGCCAAGAAACAGAGTAGGGGAACTGACAAAACTGATCTGAAAAAAGACTTTTCATCCTGATGCACAACTGATGACACCAGATAGGCAGGGGCAGAGGAAGTAAAGAGAAAAGAGGGCTTTATTTTCTTCTGATAAAATGCTATTGGTACTTTGATAGTGGTGTGGTGGGTAACAAACATTTGAGGAGATAAGAACCTGTGATCTTAAAACACAGACAGTGCTATAAACCAATGCTATGTCAGAAAAAAGAAAGTTAAAGTATATATCTCTACAAATTGGAAAATAATTGTAGAACTTGTATTCCAGTTAACCTTTGCTTATTTCCTGCCAAACATGAGGTTTCAGAAAGGTTTACTAATGCATTCTATCCTGCCCAAACTTAAGCCCCTGGCTGGCTTTCCTTCTTTCATCTTCTTTCTTTCCTTCTCCTCCTCCTCCTCCTCTTCCTCCTCCTTCTTTTTTCCCCCACCAGGATTGGATTATTACTGGGGCTCAGTGCCGGCATAACAAATCTACTTCTGGTCATCATTTATTCCTTTTCATTTGATAGGCTAGAAATAAAGAGGGGAGGCAAAATAGAAGAGAGAGACAGAGAGACATACTTGTAGTACTCCATGGTAGTGAATCTTGCCTTCTGCATGTGAGGACAGGGGCTCGAACCCAGGTCCTCGTGAGCTTAACCAGCTGCCCCACTGCCCAAGCCTCTCTTTCCTAGTCCGCCTAGCAGAGTACTGCTCACGTGCACCAGACACCCTCCTGTTCTACCACTACCATGCGTGTTCTTTCACACTTTGCCTTTGCCTATTTAGCTCTCTCCCTGGAGTCCTTCTATTTCTATATTGGACAGAGTCCCACTTACTAGTCAGGAGTATACTTAAATGTCACTATCTCCATGAAACCATCACAGAATACTTGAAAAGTAAGATTTCTTTTTTTTTTTTCTCCTTTCTGCTCTAATTTGGAAGGTATTTCATTGCATTTTATCTGCTTGTCTGTCTCTCTAAGGAGTCCCTATAAATCAAGTTAACTTTTCTTCTTCACTATTGTTCCATATATACTTTGGGGTTAACTGTCTTTTATAAAAATATAATGGCAAATTGGCAATTGTTGCATGAAGCACTGTAGAGTCAAGAGCAAACTACATAAACAAATACTTGGTTGATTTTTTTCCTTAATGTGTAAACACAAAATAAAAGACAGAATCTCTTTTTTCAAAGAGGGCTAGGCATGTCAGTTATCTAGATACGGAAAATATTTTCAAGGTTTGACACTACGAAAAATATTCATATTTCCAAATGATTTTTTCCTTCAGACTGCTGTACATAGGACTTAATGCCACGTTCCCTGTTCCTTACCACCTCTGAAAAAGTTCTTAAAAAGTATTTTAAGTCTGATTGTCATGAAAAATAGTCTGGACATAGTCTCGCTCTTGTGATCAAATAAATTGCAATTATTTCTCCTTCCAAAACAATAAAGAAATGACCTAGTAACACCATTCATATTGATAGAACATTGTAATCTATAAGATAGAGACCCACATATTTTCCTTTTTATTAAAATTAATGCACATGTATTGGGATTTAAGTCACTTAAACAGTCGAAGGAGAAATTTAGTGTGGTTCAAAAAATACAAATAAAAACAAAGCATAGTCATTCACTCTCCAGTTTCTAAAATATTAGCTAGGAGAGAAGAAAAACTCTAAATTTATGGGTGATTTTAAGGTTGAAGATTGTGTGTGTGTGTGTGTGTGTGAGAGAGATAGAGAGAAGGAGAGGGAGAGAGTAAATCACTAGGGAGAAGAATATAGCAAGAAACAGGCTAGACAAGTAATAGGACTATGATTTTATTTATTTTTAAATAATTATTTGGGGGACTAAGTGGTGGCGCACCTGTTTGAGTGCACATGCTATAATGCCCAAGGACCCTGGTTTAAGCTCCTGGTCTCCACCTGCAGGGGAAAGCTTTGTGAGTGATGAGGCAGTGCTGCAGGTTTCTCTCTCTCTCTCTCTCTCTCTCTCTCTCTCTCTCTCTCTGTCTCTCTGTCTCTCTGTCTCTCTCCCTCTCTCTCTTCTCTCTCTTTCTCTTTCTCTCTCTCTCTTTCACACACACACACACACACCTCCTTTCTCTCAATTTCTTGCTATCTCTATCCAACAAATATATAAAGATAATACAAAATATATTAAAGTAATTATTTAGGGCGTGGGGCAGTAGCACAGTGGGTTAAGTGCACTTGGTGCAAAGTGCAAGGACCTGAGTAAGGATCCTGGTTCAAACCCCCCAGCTTCCTACCAGCAGTGGGGGTGGGTCACTTTACAAGCAGTGAATTGAGTCTTCAGGTGTCTATCTTTCTCTTCCCCCTCTGTCTTCTCCTCTTCTCTCAATTTCTCTCTGTCTTATCCAACAATATCAATAACCACAATAACAACAACAACAACAACAATAAAAAGCAACAACAAGGGCAACAAAATGGGAAAAATGGCCACCAGTAGCAGTGGATTCATAGTGCAGGCACCGAGCCCCAGCAATAACCCTGAAGACAAAATAAAATTAAATTAAAATAAATTAAATAATTATTTATTCCAGTGAATGAAGTAAGAGATTATAACACTGCTCAACTCCAGGTTATAGTGGGCCTCCAGGGCCTTAGGTATGACAGGCTACTATTGGCCTAACTCTCTAGGCTGAGGTGGTGAGTGTAAACCAGGTGGATAAGGAAAAAACTTGCTGACCCATAGGAAGTGGAGCAGTGTCCTATATGGCTGTCTGGAAGGAGTGTTTCAGGCAAAGGGAACAAGAGACACAAGGCTCTGAACAAGAGGCAGAACCACATCTGACTATAAGGTACAGCAATGAGGTCTAAGGGAATACTTATGTATGAATGGTGGGGGTGAGGGGAGGGCACTTCTCATACATGGCCTTGCACATCACTGTGATGATTTTTGACTTTCGCTTGGGTTAGATGTGAAGTCTTTGTAATGTTGGTGGAAAAGGGACAAATTCCCTTCCCCCGCCCCCAACAGGCTCACTCACTCCAATTGCTATCTTCGTAATAAAGCAAAGAAAGGCAGAGTAGAAGCAGGAAGATGAATCAGAAGGCTATGTGCATCATCCAAGTGAGAGACTTTGCAAGTCATACACAGATTTAATGCATGAGTAGTAAGAAGTGGTCAGATGTAGGCTGTGTCTTGAAAAGAGAGTTGGCAGCATCTGCTAAAGGAATAGATAGGCCATGTGAGAGAAAGGGGGAAAAAAAGTGAAGGATAACATCAGGGCTTAAGGTATGGACCATGGGGAGGAGTGTTAGCGAGCATAAATCAAACCACCATCCACTGTAAGGAAGCAAAGATGTTTATTGACGAATTGCAATCCGGGCCAAGATGGTGACTGGTGTTAGTCTACCAAGCTCGGCCCCGAACAGGGCTCAAACCATACAATTTATAGGAATTCAGACTACACTCAGGGAGGGGGAGCACATCACCTTATCAATCTACATCCAATAACAGGCTATAGCAAACACAAGATCCAATCATTTCAAACTTAGCAAAAGCATGATCCATTCAAAGCAAAGCGCGGGCTAGTTTCAAATATAGTAAGATCACACAACCAATAGAATTCAACCAGGCAGGGTCGCCACATCCCCCTGCCATCTGCTATGACCACCCATCCGGTGGGCTGCATACCACAAAGTCAGTTCAAAGGTCCTGATAAGGCTTATCCCCATGTAGGGTCCTTTGAACTATGGGTGGCCTTCACTGATCAGATCCTGTTTATTCAAGGGGGAAGGGGCAAGGAATTTCCTACTTCACTCAGCAAGACAGCTCAACTCTAAAGAGAGAGATAGGAATTTAACACTAAAACCTAAAAAAAGGAACTTAACCATAAAAAATATTAATAAATCATTGGTACTGAAGGGAAGTAACAGCATATTGTTGTCTGTCACATTCCCCACTAGTCTTGGCCGCAAATCAAATCCTTGATTCTTCTTCACCTTTCTTTTCCTCTTCTGAGTCATAGTCTGAGTCATAGTAAATATGACCTCCATTGGCTTCTAGATAGGTTTCTAAGCTCATAACTTTTCCAGTCCGTTGCTGGATCATAGACACCAAGGTTCTCCACAGGCAGGGACCCAAGGTGACTATAAGCAGTAAAGTAATCAGGGGCCCAGCTATGGTGGCAACTAGGGTTTTAAGCCAAGACGGCCAGCCGGAGAAAATATTTGAAAACCAGTTAGAAAACCAATCGCCTTTAAACCAGCTGCTCTCTCTCAGCTCCTTCCACTTCTGAGCCCTATCTCCTATTCTCCTCTTGACTTCATTTAGGCTTTTTTTTACCAATCCAGAATGGTTGGCATAAAAACAGCAAGCTTCATTAAGGGCAACACATAATCCTCCCTGTCTTAAAAAGAGCAAGTCAAGTCCTCTCCGGTTCTGGAGGACCACCTCAGCCAGGGAGGACAGTGACCCTTCAAGAGCCTCCATTGAGTCCTCTAATGTCCTTAAGTCCTGGTCCACCTGTTGGTCTAATTCAACTATGGTTTCTTCCTTGGCCAGTGCCGTTGCCCCTACAGCAATGGATCCGGCAATTACTACTCCTGTCAGTAGGGGAACTAGTACCGGAGCACGCTTCTGTCTCTCGGACCGGAGGGGGCTACTCTCTTGGCCTTCCAGGTGCGCCCACCCAGCCTCCCCGTGTGCATAGTATAAGTGGGGAAGGACATGAGTCAGGATACAAAGTCCCTCTTTCTCCATTCCCCAGAAAGTAACACAAGGGGCCATGCCCATGCCTGAAGTGCAGACCCACCAGGTTCCCTCTGGGGCTCTTAAGAGGACTGCCCATTCCTGAGTTTTATTAGCCTCTATAATCTGGGAGCAATGGCCACGATATGGGGACATTTCTAGCTGATAATTAGCCGTAACAAAACAAGTTCCTTTCCCTTGAATCTCCCCCAGGGTTACTTGGTGAAGCTGCGTTCCCCATTTGCATTCTGGGCTATTTGAGTTCCTTGATGACAAGGTTAACATCTTGATGTTTCCCTTACTTGTGCCTGTCTTAGCTATGGCTGCTACTCCAATGTAATGAGGGGGTTCAGGATGCAGGCATAGCCAACAGTCACGGGTTACATTTGGGGTAGAGCTATTTAAAAGAGCATACACCAATTCCACAGACCTCACCAGCGTCTTTACTCTGGGATGTACATCGGGCAGGTGGTTGGTACCTAGTTCTGTTCTCCCTGCAGAACTCATACCAATTTGGTCTTTTCCAATCCCTGTGTCATTTGGGGGGTTTCCAGGGTCCTGGTCCAAGGGAATGGGTCTCAGGGGACCTGCGGGGTTCGGGAACCAGGGTTGCACCTTCAATTGGATGGTGAAAAGGGCTCCCGGATCCTTCCCAGCGAACACTATCCGAATGCCCCACATCCGGCCTCCTGTCCAAGTCTCAGTCTCATGCCATGTCTTGACCTTAACTTCCACAGGGTTACAGTCTCCGAGATTGCAGGTGCCTTGTTTAGTTGGGGCACCCAACCGGGTCACTCTTGTAAATTCCAGGTGCTTATCACTGTCCTTCACCGGAGATGCCGTCAAACATTCCCCCCAAAGGCCACAGAAAAAGTAGTTTTCTCCTCTGCAGTCATTGGAACGTCCTTCCCTGGGGCAGACATAGTAGGGTCTGTCCCACAGGCGACTTTCTCTGTTGATGGAGCCGCACCCTCCATCCTTAGTAATTGAGCTGGACCAGTTCGCGCCGTTCCAATTTTCCCCAAATAAGTCACAGAGGTCAAAGGAGAATATCGGCTGGCCAGTGGTTGGCAAGCTGTTAATTACTTTCCCTTCTGCATTTCTCAGTTCCCATACATGTATTGGGGCCACCTGAGGGTGTTCATCCTGGGAGGCCCAGCTGAAACAAAGCAAAAATATCAGAGTTAGGAAGAAACTAGCCGGACTTTCATGGGGTCCGAGGTGGGCACAGCACGCCATCTCTTCGGCTCTTCCGCTTCCGTGGAATCAGTGGGATCCGGAACAAATTTCTTCAAGCGAGTGTGGTGGATCCAATGCCGCTTCCCGGCGACTTTCGCCGCTGTCGGTGTGCTTAGGATGACGGTAAATGGTCCTTCCCACCGGGTCTCCAGGTGATCAGGGTGCAGTTTCTTCACTAGCACAGAGTCCCCAGGCTCGAACAGGGGTGCAATCCGGCCTCGGGCTTCCTCCTTCCGGGTCCCTGGTTTAGCAGTCCGGACAGCGAGTCTGGCCTTTCCCCGCACCGCCTGAAGGGCCTGCAGAGATTCTAATAGGTTACCTCGGGCTATTTCAGCCAACTTCTCAGCCCCTATCCGGGGCACCAGGGTGGGCAACTTGCCGTACACAATTTCAAATGGGGTGAATCCAGAAACATAAGGGGTATTTCTACTTTTTAACAAAGCAAAAGGTAAAAGAGTAACCCAGTTCCCGCCAGTCTCTATCCTTAACTTAGTCAAAGTCTCCTTAAGTGTCCTATTCATCCTTTCTACCTGCCCTGAACTCTGAGGGCGATAAATGCAGTGCAGCTTCCATTTAATTTGCAAAGTCTCAGCCAATTGTTGGGTGACCTTGGCAATAAATGCCGGACCATTATCCGACCCCAGGGAATATGGGAGACCAAACCTTGGAATAATTTCAGATACCAATTGTTTCACCACTACTGGGGAAGTCTCTTTCCTAGTAGGGAAGGCTTCGGCCCAACCCGAGAAGGTGTCTATCATCACTAGGAGATACTTGTAACCTCCCGGAGCTGTGGGCATCTCAGTGAAATCCACTTCCCAATGTTCACCAGGCTCTTCTCCTCTCCATCGGGTTCCAGGCCGCTTGGCCTGGATGGGGTTGGCGTTTACTCTGGCACATGTGACGCAGCGGCTTACCACACTCCTGGAAATCCTGTATAAACCTGTTATTAGATAGAATTTGTTTATTAGTTCAGCCAACTTTTCTCCCCCCAGGTGAGTACTTCCATGAGCCAGGGTCACAACTTGTCTCCCCAACTGTTGGGGCAGCAGTATCCTTTGGTCTGGGAGGATAATCCACCCGTCTTCACTTTGTCTTCCTCCAAGTCTTCTCCCCAATTCTTCCTCTTGTTTTGAATAACTTGGTCGTCTGTCTGGTGATATTTCCGTAGGTGAGGCTACTACTAACTGAGCCTGAGTCCCCACTAGTCTTTTGGCAGCCTTCCGGGCGATGTCGTCAGCAAACTGGTTACCCTGTGCTACATCTGAATTGTCCCTCTGGTGGCCCTTGCAGTGTATTACAGCTACCTTCTCAGGCTCCCATATAGCTGCCAGCAAGGCTAGGATTTCTGGTGCATGCTTGATGGCCTGACCTCCTGCAGTTAGCAGTCCTCTCTCTTGGTACAATGCCCCGTGAACGTGGACAGTGGCAAAAGCGTATCTGCTGTCAGTGTACACGTTTATCTTCTTCCCTGCTCCCCACTTGAGTGCTTGAGTCAGTGCTATCAACTCTGCCTTCTGAGCTGAAGTCCCTTGAGGTAGCGAAGCTGCCCATAGGACCTCTTGGTTAGTGACCACGGCTGCCCCTGCATACCTCACACCGTCCTCCACAAAGCTGCTTCCATCAGTGTAGAGAGTTACCAGTGCATCAGGCAGGGGGACGTCTGTCAGGTCAGCTCTCAGTGAGGTCAGGGCTTCCAGGATTTCTCCGCAGTCATGGGTGGCTTCGTCCTCCGGGTTGGGGAGCAGGGTGGCGGGATTTAATACGGCTGTCTGCTTGAAAGTAACACGGGGCGGGTCTAGCAATAGTACCTGGTAATGCGTGATCCGGGCGTTGGTCATCCACCGGTCTGGAGGAGAGTAGAGCAAGCTAGCCAGATTGTGGGACGTAACAATTTCTAGAGTCTGTCCAAATGTCAGTTTCGTAGCCTCCTTTACCAGCAAAGCGGCGGCAGCCACTGTTCTCAGGCACCCCGGCCACCCAGCTGCCACAGGATCCAGGCGCTTAGACAGATAGGCTACTGGTTTCTTCCAGGGTCCCAGAGTCTGGGTGAGAACCCCTTTGGCCACCCCCACACTTTCTGCGACAAACAGCTGAAAAGGTTTATTGAGGTCAGGGAGGCTCAGGGCCGGGGCACTTACCAAGGCTGTTTTCAGTGCCTGGAAGGCCTTCTCCTCTGTCTCTGTCCATTTTAATGACGTATCGCCTCCTCCAGTGGCGACGTAGAGGGGTTTGGCCAGTTCTGCAAATCCTGGGATCCATAACCTACAGTAGCCCACCGCCCCCAGGAATTCCCTGACCTGTCTCTTTGTGGACGGGGTCGGGATCTTCAAGACAGTCTGGATCCTTGCCTGGGACAGCGCCCGCTGGCCTTCCTTTATTTGGTAGCCCAGGTAGGTCACTTCTTGGGCACACAGTTGGGCCTTTTTGGCAGACACTCTATACCCCAGAGCCCCCAATACCTTCAATAGGTCACGAGTAGCCTCTTCGCAATCTTTCCTGGAGGGGGCAGCAATTAAAAGATCATCCACGTACTGTAGGAGGCTGCACCATGGGTGTTCACCTCGAAAACTGGACAAGTCCTTACTCAAGGCTTCATCGAACAGGGTTGGGGAATTCTTGAACCCTTGTGGCAGGCGGGTCCAAGTTAACTGACCAGTCTCTCCTTCTTCAGGGTCCGTCCATTCAAAGGCGAATATGGGCTGGCTCTGAGGGGCCAGAGGAATGCTGAAGAAAGCATCCTTCAAGTCCAGGACGCTATACCAAGTCCGTTCTGGTGGCAGGAGGCTGAGAAGAGTATAAGGGTTAGGAACTGTGGGGTGGACAGTTTCCACTCTCTTATTTACCTCTCGCAGATCCTGTACTGGCCTGTAGTCGTTCGTTCCTGGTTTCCGAACTGGGAGGAGAGGTGTGTTCCACGCTGATTTGCAGGGTACCAAAATGCCGGCCTTCTTCAGGCGTTGGATATGGATCCTGATGCCTTGCTGGGCCTCTCGGCTCATGGGATACTGGCGCACACGGGCTGGAGTGGCAGAACTGGTTAATTGCACCACTACGGGGGTCACATGTTTAGCTAGCCCGGGGGGGTTTGTTTCAGCCCAAACATTAGGGATTTCCTGCTTCCATATTTCCAACAGGCCCAAGTCATTTTCCTGCCTCATATCCTCATATAGTCGGTATTCTTCACTGGCTGGCATAGTGAGCAAGATGCGCCCACCAAAATGTACCGTGGGTCCCTTGTCTACTTCGAATGAAACAGTTGCCTGTAGTTTTTGGAGGAGATCTCTTCCAAGGAGTGGTTCCGGGCATTCAGGAATTACCAAGAAGGAGTGGGTGATAGTCTGCAGGCCAGGGCCCGCAACCCTTCCAGTGGATTTCGGATAACTTTTTACTTCCCCCGTAGCTCCCATAATTTTAACTTTCTCCTTTCCAGTGGGTCCTACTGGTTGCTGGATTACTGAATGTGTGGCCCCGGTATCCACTAGAAAATTAACTAACTTTCCCCCTACCGAGAGTTTTACCCTGGGCTCCCGGGGGCTAGGGGAGCCCTGACCTCTCTAATCAAAGGTTAATAGGGGTGCTTCCTCTTCAGGCTTCCTCTTCTCCTTCTCCGGGCATTCTCTTTTCCAGTGCCCTTCCTTCTTGCAGAATGCACACTGATTCTTCCCTAAAGGCTTAGCTCTTTTCTGGCTTCTTCCTTCCTTAGCATTTCTCCTAAAACTCCTTCTCCCCTCTCTACCTTCTGTCTCTCTCATCATAAGAACTTGGGTCATCTTCTTACTGAGCTCCACTGTAGCCTTAGCTGGATCTTCCCTATTCTCAAAAACCTTCTGGGCTATGGCCACTAACTCAGAAAGAGACTTCCCCTGGAAACCTTCCAGCTTCTGCAATTTCTTTCTAATATCTGGGGCGGATTGGGCTACGAACTGGAGAACAATGGCCTGCAAGTTCTCGGGGGCTTTAGGGTCTATAGGGGTCCAGGTCCGATAGACCTGATAAAGCCTCTCTAAGAAAGCCGTCGGGCTCTCGCTCGCACCCTGGATGCACTCGGTCACCTTAGATAAATTAGTGGGCTTTCGGCCAGCCGCCCGAATGCCCCTTAATAGAGTCTGGCGGTACCTGGAAAGGGCTTCAAGTCCGGCGTGTGTGTTCGGGTCCCATTTCGGTCTACTACGTGGGAACACCTCTTCCATCTCGGCATCCGTAAATGCCTCCCCCTTTCCAACTTGAGCCTGCTTCCTCCCTTCCAGTCTAATCCTCTCCCTCTCCTCGGCCGTGAACAAAGTATTTAACAGTTGCTGACAATCATCCCACGTAGGTTGGTGAGTGTAAAAAACCGACTCAAGCAAGGTTGCCACACCTTCAGGGTCTACAGAGAAGGGAGGGTTTTGATTTTTCCAATTGTACAAATCTGAGGTAGTGAAGGGAATATATATCCTAAGTGGCCTCCCTCCCGCCTCTCGCTCCCCGGCTTCCCTTAAGGGAAAAACTCCAGCCGGCACCGCCTCCTCGTGGGTCCTCCCGGAGCCGAAAGCTGTCCCCGCTCTGGTGTGGGGTGGACTAAAGGGCCCAGGAGGAGTCTCTGAGGTGGAATCAGGCTCGGGAGCAGTGGGCCTACGGGAGCTGGAGTAAGGGGGAGGATTATTACTTTTCTTTCTACCCGGTCCCGGTGGGGACT
This sequence comes from Erinaceus europaeus, assembly GCF_950295315.1. NCBI lineage: Eukaryota > Metazoa > Chordata > Mammalia > Eulipotyphla > Erinaceidae > Erinaceus > Erinaceus europaeus. Next base: position 46,022,427 of record NC_080165.1, read on the forward strand.
CATGGGGGCTCGGGAGCACAGGACGGCTGGGGCGTTTAGGTGTTCCCGCTCTCCTGCCTCCCCGTACCACATATATTCCAGATTTTTCTTTTGACTCTCCCTTCTCCCTGGAACCTTTCTGACATTTTAGCAAATATTTGGGTTTGTCATAAATGATACCAGCCCAGATTTCAATGTATGGCATCTGATCAGGGTGCCCTGGTTCGCCAAAAATTACGTCCTGTACTGCTGCACAGGTGCCAGGGTCCAGGCTCCCTTCCTCCGGCCAGCCCACACCAAACGTGGGCCATTCTCTAACACAGAACTTTCGTAGGGTGAAGGCGTCTACCTGGACTCCGAATCCGGCTGCCCTGCGAGAGAAATCTGAGAAATTCTTAATTAAGCATTCCAGGGGGGAGAGTGGGGTGGGTTTTGATGAGGCCTGTCCCATCTTCCTGTCAAAATGAAATAACAAGGAAACAAACAAGGCAACAATTGTCACTGCAGTCGCACCTAGGATTACCTTCCTTCTTCCACTCACTCGCTGGCCAGCACACAGAAGGCTTTCATACGCTCTCTCACTCACACACCTTTGTTCTACTTCCAATAGCCCAAAAGGTGTCCACTTGGGACCTTCTCCTACATCAGGGCTATGGTCTTCCTTTATTAGTGATGACTCCAGTTTTCCTAATTTGTTAACTTCTTTGTGGTACCGTAACACAACACAAGGGGGAGACAAACGAATAGACAACCAACAAGACAGTTAGTGGGGAAATAGAACTGGCATCCGAAGGACGCCAGGCACTCAACTGTGCCCGCCTGGCCGGGCCCCTCGCGGGACCTTAAGGAGTCTTAGCTTAAGGGTAGCCGTATGATCCCCGGCCCTGGTCTCAACTAAGTTGAGAATCCCCGTTTAGCTGAAACGACTCCACGGACACGCAGGTTAGGGCCCACTCAGGCCCCGTAGCCCTGAGGCCGTGAGGCACGCGGTATTCACACACACACACACACACACACACGCATGCAGCAGACCACTTACTCAGTCAAGATTGGGCAATTACCATTCCGGCCGCCGCTACTAAGGAATGTTGCTAATTAGGCCTTCAGGAGTCACCGGAGAGTAGCTCCGGCCAGACCCCCTCAGTTGCACTAATAGGCTCAGCCTTTTCGCGAATTGCCAAAGAGAGGAGAGTAAAAGAGACAAACACAGAGTGGCCACGAGAGACAGTTCGGAAGAGGACCCTTTTCCAGATCCTTACGTGGACCCTGTTTCAGGTCCCGGGTGAACCCTGTTTCAGGTTCCGGGGCGAACCCTGTTCCAGATCCTTACCCCAGCAGCCTGGGAGTCGTCACTCCCCAGTGCTGCGGTCTGGGATTTTAACGCGGCGTCCCGCAATCCACAGACCCCCAGGCCCCGCGGGGACTTACACAAAAATCAAGCTTGACTCACTGGTCCTCCGGAGGCACAGAGCTAGAAAAGAAATGGTACCATACAAAATTCAGGCCTGACTTACCGGCGCCGGGCAGGACTTCCAAGGCCTCCGAGGGTCCGGACCCAGGATGGGGTGTCCTCAGGAATACCCGTCTGAGGGATCTCGCTGGGGCCTCCAAATGTTAGCGAGCATAAATCAAACCACCATCCACTGTAAGGAAGCAAAGATGTTTATTGACGAATTGCAATCCGGGCCAAGATGGTGACTGGTGTTAGTCTACCAAGCTCGGCCCCGAACAGGGCTCAAACCATACAATTTATAGGAATTCAGACTACACTCAGGGAGGGGGAGCACATCACCTTATCAATCTACATCCAATAACAGGCTATAGCAAACACAAGATCCAATCATTTCAAACTTAGCAAAAGCATGATCCATTCAAAGCAAAGCGCGGGCTAGTTTCAAATATAGTAAGATCACACAACCAATAGAATTCAACCAGGCAGGGTCGCCACATCCCCCTGCCATCTGCTATGACCACCCATCCGGTGGGCTGCATACCACAAAGTCAGTTCAAAGGTCCTGATAAGGCTTATCCCCATGTAGGGTCCTTTGAACTATGGGTGGCCTTCACTGATCAGATCCTGTTTATTCAAGGGGGAAGGGGCAAGGAATTTCCTACTTCACTCAGCAAGACAGCTCAACTCTAAAGAGAGAGATAGGAATTTAACACTAAAACCTAAAAAAAGGAACTTAACCATAAAAAATATTAATAAATCATTGGTACTGAAGGGAAGTAACAGCATATTGTTGTCTGTCACAAGGAGGATTCACAGGCAGATGTGCAAGTTTTTGAGAGAAGCAGAGAAAACTAGTTGAAATGTTGATCAAATATACAAGTCAAGTCTGAACTTTGGGGAGAGACTTCTGTTGAGAACATAAATGTGTGCTTCATATAGACATAGTTGGTATTTAAAACCATCCTGTTGGGGGCCAGGCAGTGGTGCACCTGGTTAAGTGTTGAAATTACAGCACTTAATGGACGCGGGTTCAAGGCCTCTGGTCCCCACCTGCAGGGGAGGAAGCTTGCTGTGAAGTCTCTGTCTCTCTCCCTCTCTCTATCTTCCCCTCCCCCCCTCAATTTCTCTATCTGATCACCTAAGGTGAGAGGATAGAGAGAAAATAGAAGAAGTCCAGTAGAAAACAAGCAAACAAACAAATAAAACTTCTTGGGCTTTCCAGCGTGAAGAGATCAGAGATGTGCAGAATAATAGCAAGTAATGAGAAATTAGGATGTTGGAAGAGTCAACCACATAAATATTAAAATTGACAAGTATTAAGGCTAAAAGAATTTGAGCAGGGGGTGTTACATTGTTCCAGGAACTAAAATATACTAGCAATAGACCATTTAAAGTTTTATTGTTATGTAAGCAAATAACTCAAAACGTCATGAAAACCAATAGACTTAGTAGGCTGGGCAGATGACAGTGCTGTAAAGCTATCCTTTAGTGCCACCTGCTGGAATCAGGCAAGAGTAAATGAGAGTGGAAACTAATGCTTTTAAGACTTCATGGGTGGGGAAGCTCTTACTGTATTGTGCTAATCACTTTGGAATTCATCCAGGGTAAATACATTTTATAAAGTGTGATTTCTGAAATACGTAGGGAAGAAGCAAGAAAAAGGGCACTTGGTGCAAGGACCCGGGTTCTAGCCCCTGATCCCCACCTGCAGAGGGAAAGTTTTGCAAGTGGTGAAGCAGTACTGTAGGTGTCTCTCTGTCTCTCTTCATATCTTTCCCTATCCTCTTAATTTCTGGCTTTCTTTATCTAATAGAGAAGATAATTTTTAAAAAGGCACATAAAGAAAGGAAAAATTGGGGAAAGACTAAAACTAGGTACACAAAGCAATAAAAAAAAGAAGTAGGTTTAAGACAGAAGAGTTTTCTATTCATTATGTAATTTTGGAGAATATACTATTCAGCTTGTTATTTTCCCTTGTGTGCATATGTCCCTCCGCCCACTTCATATATATCGGATATTCAGATATCTCAGATGTTCTGGTACCTACAGATAAGCTGTCGTTAGTTACCTCATCTTAAGCATTACTTGTAATATGTGCATTTTACAAATGTATCAAATTCATAGTCAAGCGAAAAGATAATATTTACAGCAAACTGGAGTGATCCCAGATTTCTTAATATTTGTTAGTAAAAATTCTCTATTGATTTCACCTAAAGCCTGTGTGTTTACAAATCTTCTCTGGTTGATTGTTAATACGTGACCAGTAAGTAAGGCTTCAGGCACTTTTTTTGGTCACAACTTCCTGCCTCTTAAGGCAGAAGTACAAAGATTGTCAGTTACAATGACAGCCTACAGGCCTTGAGATGATGCAAAGTGATTATTTGTAACTCTGACCTTGGGTTACTTACCTGAAGGATTTGGTTTGTGGGTAATAGACTGAGTGGCCTGAATATTTCTTGAGGCGTCAGAGCATTGCTCCTGACTAAAGATATTCAAAGGTTTTTTTTTTTTTTTTTTTTGCCACTACAGTTATCACTGGGCTCAGTGCTGGTAGAAATCCACTGCTCTTAGTGGCCATTTTTCCCATTTTTTTCTCTTATTATTTAACAGGACAGAGAGAAATTGGGAGGGGAGGCAAGATATAGACACCTGCAGATATGCTTCACTGCTTGCAAAGAGCCCCCACCCCCTGCAGGTAGGGAGTGAGGGCTGGAACCTGGCTCCTTTTGTTTGCTAATATGTGTGCTTAACCAAGTGTGCCACCACCCAGTCCCCAGACAAAGATTACTGTAATCAAGGTTTAACACATTCTTGGTGTTTCCCACACCTTGAAAGTAATTTGTGCTTTGACAATTGCTCCTGAATTGCTTACCTAAAAGTATTTGATCTTCCTGTTCCTTTTTTATGTGATATAATCAATAAATAATCTGCCTTGAGCTCTGATCACGACACACCTGTCATTCTCCTATCATGAGGGGCCTAGGTGCTGTTCCTCCAGACACTGCAGACAAACTGAAATGACTGAATTCTTTTCTTTTTGTCTCTGTCTCTCTCCCCATCTCCCTCTCCCTCTGTCTCTCTCCAGAGCACTGACCAGCTCTGGTTAATGGAGGAATGGGGGATTGAGCCTGAAACGTTGGAGCCTCAGGCATGAGTCTCTTTGCATAACCATTATACTACCTACTCCCACTCTGAATTATCTTTCAACTATGAAATGCTTTGGATCTCAGGTTCCTGGCATTTGTCTAAGGTTCTCTTACTTGCATATAAGTCATAGAAAAGCAATCTAGGAGTTGGGCAGTTGTGCAGCAGATTAAGTGCACGTGGTGCAAAGCGCAAGGACTGACATAAAGATCCCGGTTCGAGCCCCCGGCTCCCACCTGCAGGGGAGTTGCTCCACAAGTAGTGAAGCAGGTCTGCAGGTGTCTCTCTTTCTCTCTCCCTCTGTCTTCCCCTCCTCTCTCCATTTCTCTCTGTCCTATCCAACAATAATGACATCAATAACCACAACAAAGCTAAACAACAAGGGCAACAAAATGGAAAATAAATAAATATAAAAAAGAAATGCAATCCAACCTAGAATCAACTGATACTTAATACAAGAACCTGTACATTAAAAAAATGATTAAGATGGCAAATTTTATATTATTTGGGTTTTTAATAATAATTAAAGGTAATACTTTTAAGGAAGCAGGACAAATCTTGGGGTGGTGGAAATATTTTATACCTTGACTGCTCATATCCTGGTTGTTATACCATACTACAGTTTTGCAAGATGCAACCACCATGGGGGAAAGTCAAGGAGCACATGAAATCTCTCTATATAATTGATTATTGCTGAAAATTTAACATTTAATTTTAAAATATTTTATTTATTTAATGAGCTAGTTACAAAGAAAAAGATACGGGGGGGGGGGAACAGAGCAAGGCTCAGCTCTGGGTTATGGTGGTGCTCAGGATTGAACCTGGGACCTCAGAGTCCATGAAAGTCTTTTACACACCCTTATGCTGTCTCTCCAGCCTCAACATTTAATTTTTAAATAATAATTATGTAATTAAGATTTGTATTAATAACACATCAAAGCTAGAGCATGAATAAATTAGAAGCTGGCAGAAATAGAAGAGTGTTTAAAGCTCAGCAGTGAAACTTCATTGAATTCAGCAGCACTGAAAGAAAACCATGGGGCAGGTGGTGGGGTGCCTGGTTAAGTGCACACATTGCGGTGTGCAAGGATGCAGGTTCAAGCCCCTGGTCCCCACCACCTATATGGGGAAAGCTTCTTGAGTGGTGATGAAGGGCTGCAGGTGTCTCTCTCCCTCTCTATCCCCTTCTCCCCTCTCAAGTTCTCTCTGTCTCTATCCAATAATAAATTAATTAATTAATGATACTTTAAAAAAGGAAGTCATTTGAATCTTTTGGTAAGAAATATTGTAAGGAAACAATCAGAGCCAAATAGAGCAGTATGAGAGGGAAATGGCCTTCATATCATTCATTAGGTTTCTGATAGAGTTCCTGAGATATGGTTCCTGTGAGAAATAGCCATACTGGAAAAGACCATATAACAATATGAAAATTAATTTAATAAAATTATCAAAATAAACTCAGCAGCATATTAAAACATGAGCACCATGGACAGCACTATGGGGGAGCAGCATATTAAAACATGAGCACCGTGGACAGCACTATGGGGGAGCTCCATGAGGTGGACAACTGCTGTGGTGACCCTATCTTCTCTAGCTCTCTCTTTTCTCTATCTTTCTCTCAAATAAAAAATGAAAAAAACATCAATCTGTGGGGACTGCTCCTTGGTGGTACTGTGCATGTGTGAGACCCTGGGTTCATTCACTGGTGCCACAATCAAAAAGAGGAAAGTGGGCCTTTTGAGACAAAATTAGGTGAAGCTGGAGGTAGCCATGAAATAACTAAAGGACTGAAACAAATATTAGATGGTTTCATTCATATGTAGAATATAAGTAACTGATGCAAAAAAAACAAACCTGAGAAAAATATAATATGAACTCTTAGATTTAGAGAAAACTATGGTTATTATAGAAGGGGAAGGGAATTGAGGGGTGGGCAGAGCAGTTCAGATAATAAAGGTGGCTCTAGAACTTTGGTAGTCAGTATAGTGAAGTTAATACATATACTGAGATGTGATACTATATCCCTGAAATCCTGTAGTATTGTAAACCTATGATAAATCAATAGTAAATCAATAAAAAGGAGGGAAAAAAACTTAAAAACAGATAGGACAGGATGAAAATAAGAAGAAACTGACTAGCAATGAAGTGACTTCTTTAATATAGTTTACAGCATTCAAATTTATATCTAAAATATATCCATATTCACCTAACTGAATAAGAGGAGACTGCCAGTGTATTTGTGTGTAGGTTCATACACGGGCCTTTGAAATGAAGGGGCATGTTTTGTGGATAATTCAGAATACTAGGTCAAAAGTCAAAAATGATCTCAGACAGAGTGGGAATCAGAGTAGCAAAGTGACTAAAATTGTCCCACACAGGAAACAAAACTGTTTTTGTTGAGGTGATGTTGAGGGAGGGGAATATAGTTCATCAGCAGTCACTGCTAGTAGGGTTCAGTTTGGCTAAGTGGTGGCAATTTCTAGAGTTATTGTGAGGGTCTAGGTGTCTGTCTCTTGCCAAGAACCCAAGCCTTTTCTCCTCTACCTCTATGTCTTTGCTGAGGGAATACTACCTGCTACCTGTGGAGGCTTTGAAATGCTCCTGGCTCATAAGAAATAACCAACTTTTATTAAGCGAAGTGGCATAAAACTACTGGTGATGTGACCATATTTACTAATAATTTTTGTACCAGAAGGAATGTAATTTAATATTTTAGTCAATACTTCAGGTTTATTTTCCAGCGGTGCTGTCCCCCCACCCACCCTCCAGTATGATATGTTATGCTATAGATGATAGCCTTTTGTTGTTTTATCCGGCCTGGCTTCACGGGCGGGTAACAGAGACGACCAGAGACACACGGCTGGGCTGAGAACGCAGTTTAATCTTTATTCACAAATGGGCAAATCACCACACCATGTGCTTTTCTCCATCATCCTCTCTCTGCCGCTGCTGCTGGAACTCTGCCCTTCCTTAGCATAGGGGGCGGAGAGAAAGTGGGGCGCGAAACTAGCAAGGGGCAAACCAATTCTTCTCAGAGGCCGGGGGGAAGGGAACATGCCAACAATTCCCCCTTCTGTTTTTAACTAAATGACCACAGTATCAGGGGTGTGGGGTGAACAGAAACCTATATCGTACAGGCATTTTCAAAACAGAAACTGGCACAAACATGGAGAAACATGTAAGCAAGTAACAAGAACCAGTGTGCTGCCAAGGGAGGGCCTGAGGGGGCCATTTTTTTTGCCTCTGTGGGCAAAACTTTATCACTTAAAAAAAAAAAACATTTCCTGCCTCTCGGGGGCATACTTGCCTCGATGAGCATTTTATAGCATGGGGGCGGGGAATGGCCTAGAGTCCCAAAGGCAGCTGGCTGCAGTCAGTGTTTGAGAAATATAGCAGCACTTTTGCACTTTTGTGCAAAGTGTCTAAGGGTATACCAGTGAGTCCAATAGGAGTGCCAGTCGAAAGCAGATGTCCATGGAAGAATGCCGGGGGGTGGAGCATTGTATGAGGAAGGTCCACTGCTGGAATTGTGCTTTTCTGTAGAGAACTTGACAGTTGCAATTTACTTACTATGAAACAAACTTGTAGCAGGTTAGTTTATCACAATTGATAACTATTACAATTAGAAGTCTTTTTTAGAATGATTTTAAGGTTGGTTAAAGTTTAAACAATAGAATGTGAAAAGGTAAACATGAGAATCAAGGAAAGAAAACTTCAGGCATGAGTATCATTAGCATAGCCATTGTGTAATCTACCATTTCTAATAGGGAAGGTAATCAAGAGTTTTACATACCAACAAGACTATTTAACCTTTTGTTACACCCATTTAAGATGGAGACACACCCTAGGTGTGCACAGGTTTTGTTTAGACCAACTTAGTTAAAATATATTGATTGTTAACTAATTTTTACCTCAGACTTTAAATGTAAGTTAATTTTATCTTTATGAGAATTACGTTGAAAACCTTTTTCATTTAACTTTGCCTGGTAAGAATTTAGCCTTAAAGTTATATTCTTAACCTTAAAGTTAATGTTACCAAACTTTAAACACACATACACATGGTCTTCGATATACAAGGAGAGAAACTTTTGTTACGAAGACATGTCATTTTAAACACGAATTTAGATCTATACTGTCTTAGCCATTTTGGGAGTACGTTGTCCAGCCGTGGCCTCTTGGGCAACTTCACTTCTAGGAATTGCAGGTTACACTCTCTGGACGAATCTCTGCGGATTTTAGCTCGTCTGCCTTCAGACCCAAGCTGGAGATCTCAGCCAGGGGGCCCAGTTTCGGCAGGGAGCCCGTGGTCTCCAAGTGGTCCGGGATCTGTCCAGACTTCATAGCACAAGGGCGGGTGGGCCAGCTGTGCAGAAGGCGTGGGCTGAGGTGCCCTGGGGTGGCGGCCATGATAGGCTGCTGCAGCCCTGCCCCATGGCCCTGCCATGTCTGCTGCCCTGCTCACAGTGGCCGAGCAGCGTGGAGGGAGCCCATGCCCAGTGCCCTGCTCCACTCGGTGGAAAGCCGGCTCATGCAGGCTGGCGTTGGGCTCCTGCGGGCTGGCATTGGGCAGAAACCACAGAGTGGTCCAGAGATAAATGTTCCAGAAACAGCAAAACAGTCTCGTGAAGAAAGGGCAGATGCCTTTGGAGATCTCTTCACAAGCAGAAGAGAAGGCCATAGTGCATAGGTAGCCAAATTGTCTTCACTTATCTGAGAGATGCACAGGTCCGACCCCACGTTGGGCGCCATATGTTGTTTTATCCAGGCTGGCTTCACGGGTGGGTAACAGAGACGACCAGAGACACACGGCTGGGCTGAGAATGCAGTTTAATCTTTATTCACGAACGGGCAAATCACCACACCATGTGCTTTTCTCCATCATCCTCTCTCCGCTGCTGCTGCTGGGACTCTGCCAGTCCTTAGCATAGGGGGCGGGGAGAAAGCGGGGTGCGAAACTAGCAAGGGGCAAACCAATTCTTCTCAGAGGTCGGGGGGAAGGGAACATATCAACAGCCTTTCTAGAAACTGATTTGCAGACCAGTGATTGTTTACCTTGGACTAAGGACCAAAGCCCAAATGAATTTCTCAACCTCAGTTGCAGCTGGTGATTGTTCTTTCTATTGTGGGTTTCCAGCATTCAAACTGCATGAATTTTAACAAGTTTGGAAACACAGAGAAACAACAGTCCCTCCTTATAGAACTAATCAATTGGTTTCAAGTCAGTTGGGCTTATCAAGTAGTTATTCATTGTCAAAATATTTCTGTAGGTGTGACAAATCCTTGCATTGTCAATTTTATTTTTGCAGTGGAAGACACATGGTCCAAAATGAAAATTTCCATGTTTTAGAATTTATTAGAAAGAATTGAAAGCTAATTTAATAAGCTTGAATGTCGCTGTTGTTGTTGCAGGGGCTGCACCACTTTGGGTTGACTTTTTCATATAGAAAGGGAAAGAGGCAAAAAGAGAGGGAGAAACCCCATAGCACTAAAGCTTTTCCCTGTTCCTTAGGAACTGGGAGTTCAGACCTAGACCCTACCTATAGCAAAGCATATTCCTTCCCAGGTGAACTAACTTGCTAGCTCTAAGCTAGTGGGGTTTTTGTTGTTGTTGTTGTTATTATTGTTGTTCTGTTTTGTTTGTTTTAAGCTAGCATCTTAATGTTGGCTACAGAACTATTTATGATAACTTAAAGCTGATAAATTGAAAACAACTCAAACCTTCTACAGTAGGAACTGGTTAAATAAATGTGTTTTCCAACTTTAGAACTGTAAATTCCTGGAAGTAATTTAAAAAATATTGCAGTAGTTTTTGGATGGCATCTGAAATAGAACTGACTGTAAATAAAAACATTTAAAATTCTGGTCAATATACTACTATTATTGTACTATAAGAACCAGAGATATAGTTTACCAGATTGGGGATGTGCCTTGCCCTCTGCAAGACCTAGATGTGAGCCCTGGCATTATGTGGGAGGAGCTCTGGGGTGGGAGGAACTTCAAGTGCTATTGTATCTCTTCTTTCCTGTTTCTCTTTTATTTCTCACTATCTGAATGAAAACCTGGCCCAGAGTGGCAAAATAGTTCAAGCAGGACGTCTGAATTTGCAAAATTGTGCTATAATTTCATTCTTGTTTTTTTTTTGTAAACAGAACACTGAGCAGCTCTGGCTTATTGTGGTGCTGTGGATTGAACCTGGGACTTTGAAGCCTAAGGCATGAATCTTTTTACATAACCTTATACTATCTACTCCCACCTTGGTATAATTTATTTGAAATACGCTAGGTACAAATAGTCAGCTACGAGGAGCTGGGTGGTAGCGCAGCGGGTTAAGAGCATAGGGCACAAAGCACAAGGACCAGCATAAGGATCCAGGTTCCAGGCCCCAGCTCCCCACCTGCAGGGGGGTCACTTTGCAAGCAGTGAAGCAGGTCTGCAGGTGTCTTTCTCTCCTCCTCTCTGTCTTCCCCTCTTGTTGTTAAAATTCGGTGGCTCCAGCTGGCTGGGCTAGCTTCACGGGCGGGTAACAGAGACGACCAGAGACATACGGCTGGGCAGGGAAGCTGTATTTCTTTATTCAGGAACAACGATTTATAAACTAAGACAAACTAATCACCAAACAGAACTCTGCTGCCTCTTTGCCCCGCGACGGCGCCAAGCACACTCTAACTCTGCAACTCTCCAACTCTCAAACTCTGGAACTCTGGAACCCTCTCGGGGTTCCTTGGGGCGGGGCCAAGCGGGCCCGCGAAATTAGCAGGACTGATCCAATTTTCTTGGCGGGGGAGAGCTAGAACAACCCAATGTAAAGCATACAACACCCTCTTCTTTCCATTTCTCTCTGTCCTACTCAACAACAACAACAACAACAAGGACAATAATAACCACAACAAGGGCAACAAAATGGGGAAAATGGCCTCTAGGAGCAATGTATTCATAGTGCAGGCACCGAGCCCCAGCAATAACCCTGGAGGCAAAAAAAAAAAAGTCAGCTAGACAAGAAGTTTAAAAAAAATCCATATTTATCCTAAATGTTCTATCTACAGCATTTTTATTATTGAAAAGCCAACTAAGATATTAAAAAAAAATTACCTCGCTTCTTTCCTCTTTCTCACGTAACTTTTTGAGATATACTTATTGTATCTATGTGGTTTGTAGAAACTGCTGTGAGATGTCTGGAAGTATATCAGCAAAACCTGATCTGAGTTTCAGTGTTCATTTGCAGTCTTGCCCCTTACTAAAGTATAAGGATCAAGAATAATGACAGTGCTAAGTGGTGTGCTGGGAAACAATTAGCTCTCCCCTCTAAGTTTAGACTGTTCTGTTGTAACTGGAGGAAGTGTTTTAGCTTTTTTTACTTTCCAAGTTTAAAAAAATCAAAATGGTCATAACAATTATGACTGTTGTTAAGTATGGTAATCCAGAAAAACATAATAAGAAAACCAAGCAATGTTACATTTAAGGATAATACCCTGGAAGAGATTGATTTACATGGAATGACATCATATTGTTGAAAAAGAAAGATATAAAATAGCCCAGAGGTATGAATCCATTTTTTTCCAAGAGAAAAAAATACTGGTAAAAAGATAGCAAAATATTTACAGCAGTTAACTTGAAAGGAGGTGAAAATCTTGTATTCTTGCTGGTTTTTGTTTGTGCATTTTAGTATTTCCTGTTACATATGTGATTTTTAAAAAATACAAAAAGAACAAAGATTCAACTATTATTATTTTAAAATTTTTTTTCATCTTTATTTATTTATTGAATACAGTCAGCCAGAAATTGAGAGGGAAGGAAATGAGAGAGAGGGAGAGAGACAGAGACCCACCTGCAGCCCTGCTCTACCACTTGCAAAGCATTCTCCATGCAGGTGGGGACTGGGGACTCAAACCTTGCTCATTGTAACATGTGTGATCAACCAAGTGTGCCATCACTCAGCCCCTCAGCTATTATTTTTATACAGAAAATTAGCAAGTGGTGGTCCCTGAGGTGGCGCAGTGGATAAAGCATTGGATTCTCAACCATTGGGTCCTGGGTTCGGTCCCCGGAAGCACATGTACCAGAGTGATGTCTGGTTCTTTCCTCCTATCTTTCTCATGAATAAATAAATAAATTCTTAAAAAGAAGAAAATTAGCAAGTGACATAGAATAATCAGATAGCACTCTTGAATAATTTATTTATTTATGTTAATTATTATTTTAAAATAATAATATTTATTGACATGCCTAAAATGCAAATTCTACCATAAAATATGAGGCTACAGTATGTACAGGTTATGTGCATGCCAAAGGGACCTACTCACTGATATACTCTACGTAACATTATAGATATTCAGAATTCAGTATTTACCATATAATCATTTCTTCAAATACTAGCTAATTACTAATAATAGAATAACAAACACTGAAATAGGCACAGTCATAAACTACTGTCATTATAGCAACACTCCATGATAAATTCTATTTTTGTCCCTGTGATTACAAAACTACTTTCACTAACATAAAAATATTACAACCTATACTGCCAGAGAAGTAATGTTAGGGGAAGATGACCAGAGGGCTCTGAATGCCTACTCTGTCAGAACCCAGAGAGAGAAAAGTAAAAAAAAAAAAAAAAAAAAAAGCAGAAGTAGTAGGTAGTAGGTATGACTTAGAAAGGAAGCATCACCACAAGATAAAACATATATATATGTAATAGTCAGCCCTTATCTGTGACCCTGGGAGAACTACTGCAGTTTCCAGTGAATGGAATGGGGACACAGAACTCTGGTAGTGGGAAAGGTGTGGAATTATACCCCTGCTATCTTATAATTTTGTAAATCAATATCAAATCACTAATAAAATGTTTCTAAAAGAATCTTACACCTTGAATTATTTTAAATATTTGTGAAATGTTTTAAACAATCTTGAAATAATATTTTAATTATAAATTATTCATAAGTCTCCTTTCCATAAAAAAAAGCCAGAGGATTTACTATCAAAGTATTTTTTACATTAGATACAACAAGGTCATCTTTCATTAGAAAAATCTGTACTGGAGTGTTTTCTTTTTTTTAATTTGCCTCAAATTAATTTTTTTGGCAGGGCCATATGTAGGGCTTCACTGCTCTGGGTTGAGTCGTCTGTTTTTTGTTTGTTTATTTGTTTTTGAGATAGAGAAAGAGATCCAAGGGCAGGGGTGGAGGACGTGACAGCACCAAAGCTTCCTTCAGTGTAGTGAGGTCTAGACTCAAGTCTGGGTGGCAAGCATGCCAAAGCTGTGCACCAGCCATGTGAGCTACTTTGCTGACCCAAAAAAGAAAGAGACTGAGAGGGAAAGAGAAGGGAAGAGAAAGATACGATAGCACCAAAGCTTCTCCCAGTGTGGTGGACCCAGGGTTCAAACCTGGGTCTTGTGCATGACAAAACAGGTGCACTGTCCGGGAGAGCTATCTTAGTGTCTCCAGACATGTTATTTTAACACAGACAATTAAATGATCCCAAGAGCCCACCTTTAAGAATTTCAGTCTTTCTTTATCCATTATTCTCTAAGAATAAAGTCATGGTTTTAAAAAGGATCATGGAAAAAAGACACCTTTATATTTGAAACTTCTATTTAAAAAACATGGGGGGGGCTGGTGATGGCACACCTGGTTGAGTGCACACGTTACAGTGCACAAGGACCCAGGTTCAAGCCCCTGGTCTCCACCTGCAGGGGGAAATCCTCACAAGTGGTAAAGCAGGGCTGCAGGTATCTCTCTGTCTCTCTCTTCCTATCTCCCCCCTCACTCTTGATTTCTGAGTATCCAATAAATAAAGATAATAAAAAAATACAAAAAGACATTTTCAGGTATGGGATTGTTCACTGGAAGTAGAGCAGGTTCAAACACAAGCTTTATTCTGGTAAATGCTAAAGACTCTGGGAAGGTGGGAAGTGCTTAGAATCTCAAGGTCTCTCTTAATTTCTAACCCTTCAGATAACTATGTGAGTAGAAATATGCCTAGAAGTTAGAGTACTTCCTATCCAGGTCTCTGTATTTTCACCATTTCTCCTCCCATCCTGAAAAAGAATGTGGAATCTCTAAGGAAACACATACTTAGGTTATCATTTAGAATATGTTACACCCTAGCATATTTAACTCTGTATATGTAGAGAAGTTAATACAACCATGATAATGTTTGCACTTAGCCTGCATGTATATATTTTATCTCAATAAACATGCCATTCAAGTTACTAGAAATAATGTAGTCAAGAGCCCAAGATTCTGAGAGATAGAATTATCTGGGTACATACTTAAGTTGAAAATTTAATTTACAATTATTATAGATTCACACTGACTATATACTTTAGATTTTACTATTTGCAGAGCTATGAATTATATGCAAATACTTTTCTAAGTATTGTAATACAATTGCCTTAGACTCTCTAATATTCTATATGATTGGCACGTGCTACTACAAGGTCATTTCCATAGAAAAGCCTTAAGATCAGTGGAAAACATCATATTGTGATGGTGGAAATGAACCTAAATTGGGGATAGGAATGTTTTGCAGCCACCTATCGGGGGAGATGAGAAACTGTAACTGGGTATCAGCAACTGTAAACCACTAATCCTCCAATAAAATGATAAAAATCATCCTGTTCACATGATATTTGTATAAATAATATGCTATACATACTATGTTGCTCAACTCTGGTTTATGGTAGTGCTGGAAATTAAATCTGGGACCTTTGGTGCCTCAAGCATTAAAGGCTCTTTAATGTAACTATTATGTTATCTCTCCATCTCAACATTTTTTAAAAATAAATTCATATATTTGGTTCAATTTCTTGGAAAAAATAGCAATTTATTATACAAGATACTAGTGACAGACCATCTGTAGAATTTTCCTCCTCCCCTTCAGCCAGCACTGCTCAACTTTGACTTTTTATGGTTCAGAGTATTGAACCTGGGACTTTGGAGCCTAGGTATGAGGATCTCTTTGTATAGCCATTATACTATCTTCCCTGCCCCTATAGAACTTTCCACAGTCACAATGTAAGAAGTAGGCTCTGATTTTTAAAGGTTTGGATTCTGGAATAAGGGCTTATATTTTTAAATCTTAAAATTTTTTTTAACCTTTATTTGTTTCATAGAGATAGCCAGAAGTCGAGAGGAAAGGGGGTGATAGAGAGTGAGAGAGAAAGAAAGAGAGACAGAGAGACACCTGCAGCTCTGCTTCACCACTCACAAAGCTTTCCCCCTGCAGGTGGGAACTGGGGGCTTGAACCTGAGTCCTTTCACACTGTAACATGTGCGCTCAACCAGGTGCGGCACCACCTGGCCCCTTGTTTTATTTTTGTGATGCTAAGATCTCATACATGAATAATTTCACTGCTCCCAGGCAGATATATTATATCATTTGTTTTATATAAAGTGAAGGCACATACACAAAGAGAGAATGAGAGACACCACAGTTTTGCTCACTGTAGCACTTCACCTGGTATATGGGGCATCATGCTCCCATGTGGTGCTGAGGCTTGAACTTAGGCCCTCATGCTTCATGCAAGGCTTGTACTCTGTTTGGTAATCTATCTTCTGGTTCCTTTTTTTGAAAAAAGCCACGTTTACCACCACCAAGTCATTAAAATACGTAATACATATCCATGCAACTAGATTTTAGAATCTAAATTTTAAAATTTGCAGAGAGTGGACACAGCTAAAGGGCAGGGTCAAAAAAGGATTTCAGGGGTCGGGCGGTGGCGCAGTGGGTTAAGCGCATGTGGCGCAAAGCGCAAGGACCGGCATAAGGATCCCGGTTCGAGCCCCCGGCTCCCCACCTGCAGGGGAGTCGCTTCACAGGCGGTGAAGCAGGTCTGCAGGTGTCTGTCTTTCTCTCCCCCTCTCTGTCTTCCCCTCCTCTCTCCATTTCTCTCTGTCCTATCCAACAACGAACGACACCAACAATGGCAATAATAATAACCACAACGAAGCTACAACAAAAAGGGGAAAAAATGGCCTCCAGGAGCGGTGGATTCATGGTGCAGGCACCGAGCCCAGCAATAACCCTGGAAGGAAAAAGAAAAAAAAAAAAAGGGATTTCATTTGGCACAAGCACATTAATGTAATTTGAAAGGTAGTGATAAAGAAAAGAAATATCTTTATAATGTTTGAAGCCACATTGAAGAAAAATGCCAACTTTACAGCAATGAAACTTGTCTAGTTTTCTTTCCTCATCTCTTTTTTATTTATTTTTTATCTAGCACACTGATTTGATTTAATTTTCTCAGCTAGTTTCCAGTCCAGGCATCTCACATAACCAGTAAAAAGCCCAAGACAGAAGTCCCAGTGAGGTGAGTGAGGTCAAGCAGTCGAAGAACATACTTAGAATGTCACAACTTGGGAAAATGGAAGCATTTTGATGAGATTCACATAAAATGACTTATCAGAACATGTCTTCTGCTTTGTTGTAGGACATGTCTGATTCTATTACTACCCCGATACCTTCATAATTGTCACTTCTGTAAGTTGTGTCACTTTGACTTTTTTTCCTTTTTAATGGCATTCCTTCCTGAAGGTTAGATTGATCAAGTTCTTTGGCAAAAGGAACCTCAGCATCTCTTGGTGCAGCTGAATCTGAGGGATGGGCTGGGGGGAGATGACGTTCACTTCTTAGCCTTTTCCTTATCTCTTCTTCTTTAGTCTGAGAAGTGGCATTAAAGAATAAAAATGAACCCGGTTAGTGTTCCTCAATTTCTCATTAACATTCCCTGCAACTAACATTTTTAGGGTTTCTC
This sequence comes from Erinaceus europaeus, assembly GCF_950295315.1. Taxonomy (NCBI): domain Eukaryota; kingdom Metazoa; phylum Chordata; class Mammalia; order Eulipotyphla; family Erinaceidae; genus Erinaceus; species Erinaceus europaeus. The sequence continues at coordinate 46,039,757 of NC_080165.1, forward strand.
TACTTCACTATTCAATAGTTCAGATAAGTGGAAGAGAGAGAGAGAGAGAGAGAGTTGAAGGATGCCCCACTAATATTCTAAAGATTGGTTCCCAACAGAGCAGCTGTCAAAGAACCATGGGGCCCAAATGTATAAATACTGCAGAAATTGTTTGATGGCCTGTAGGGCTTCTGCTCAGTTTCTATCCTCTACCTTCTCACACCTCCAAGCTCCAAATGAAGTAATGTTTTTTCCCTGATGAAAACTCAATACTTAGTTCTGAGAACTGAGTTGTACTTCCTTCAGATATATGATGCAATTGCAGTAACTAAGTCTATGTCAAAATATTACTTTACTCCTTCACAACACAAAAAGGACAAAAAAGAATGAAACATACAGCATAAGATTATATAAACCATTATCTTTAAGGCTACTGACAGGAAAGACCAGACCTGACATGAGCTCATTGCCCCGTGGGGAAGCCTGGGTACCTTTCTGCGCTCCTCTACTGCCTGCATCTTCTCTTCTATGTCCTTCATTGTGAAAGCTTTCAGTTCCTTTTTGGTCTTTAGTTTTTTCAGTCTGGCTGGTGGCTTTCTCAGTGGTGTCTCAGTTGGATTCACCTGGAGGAAGACATATTTCAAAATGAAGAAAGAAACATTCATTGGCAGAGGAGAAAGGGAGAAGAGGTACCTAAATGTAGAGTGGACAATACTAGTTCTAAAAACTAAAAAACTAAACTTTCCAGTGACAGATTAAAAAAGCAACAACATGAAAGCTGGTGTGAACAGAACTAATCCCTACAGAGCTAAGTCCTTGTAAATACATAACTAAATTATTTTTTATCCTCACTTTATTGGGAGGTTAATGATTTTCAGTACAGTTGACCTGTGGATACAACTTCTCATCTTCCCGTAATATATGTTTGAAGAACACTCTCACTCCTAACCCCAAATGTTACTTCCTTTTCTGCCATCATGAATCAGGATCCCAAAACTCCTGTCCCAGATGCCTTTTCCCTCCTGTCCCCAGAGTTCTTTGCTTTGGTGTGACATACTACACCCAGCCCATGTTCTACTTTGCCCTTGATTCTTATGCTTTACCTGTGGGTGACATCATTTCGTAGTCATCCCTCTCTTTTTAGTTTATATTACTTAATAATATTCCTTCAAGCTCTACTCAGGGTGATGCAAAGGAGATGACTTCATCATTTTTTTTTTTTTTTTTTTTTTGTTGTTGTTTGTTTTCTTTTAACCAGAGCACTGCTCAGTTCTGGCTTATGGTGGTGCTGGGGATTGAAGCTGGGAACTCAGAGCCTCAATTATGAGATTGATTTGGGATAACCACTGTGCTATATGCCCAGCCAGATTTCATCATTTTTTAACAACTGAGTAGTATTCCATTGTGTATATATGCCACAGCTTTCTTCACCACTCACTTGTCATTGGACATTTAGGTTGCTTCTAAATCTAGATTATTACGAATTGTGCTGCTAAGAATATAGGAGCACATAGATCTCTCTAGGTAGGTTATTTTTTGTTTTGTTTTCTTTGGATAAATACCTAGGAGAGAAACTGCTAGGTCATTTGGTAGGTCCATTTCTAGTGCAGAACTATTTTCTTTTATTAATTAAAATTTTTATTATCGTTATCTTTCTTGATAGAAACAGCTAAAAATCAAGAGGGAAGGGGGTGATAGAGAGGGTGAGAGGCAGAGAGATACCTGCAACACTACTTCACCACTTGCAAAGCTTTCCTCCTGCAGGTGGCCACCAGGGACTTGAACCTGGGTCCTTGTGCACTGTAATGTGTGCACTCAACCAGGTGCACCACCACGTGGCCCCAGAACCGTTTTCTAAAGATAATATTGATTACATACTTGGAAGGTTGGATAGGCTACTGCCAAAAACTATGAAAGACTGCAAATTCATAAAAAAGTTGGGTGAAGACTTGTGAAAAGAAAAAGAAGAGGAGGAGGAGGAATAAAAAGAAACAACTTGAGAACAAATGTAAGAAGGTGGCACATGAACAATACATTTGTAATTTAGGGTAAAACATTCAACTTGGTTTTTGGGGGGCTATTTGAGCAAATCAATTAATATCACACAAATTAGTGGGAGGAGAAGAGCAAGGTTAATTACCTATGTGTGGAGAATGGGACAAACAGTGGATTTATAGTTTACCTTAAAGAAAAAGTATTGAAGAAAGGAGAATATAAGTTACATGACAAAACAAAAGAGCTTTAGCTGCTTGCTTTTTCCTTAAGATAGGTTTTTTTTTCCCTCTATTAAAAAGTATTTTTAGAGAGGACCCTAAAACTGAGTAGTTATTATTCTCTTTAGGTAATGATAACAGTTTCTTTTGATGACTACAGGACTTTGACTGACCTTATGTCTGTCTATATGCCAAGGTAAACAAAGTCTGCTGGACATCCTTGGGTATTGGAGCTAAGGATAAGCTAAGTACTGAATATTTTGGGGGATGGGGAGTGGGGAAGGGGGAGGCGGCTTGCCCTTCAATAACATTCCTCAAGCTACAAACTATTGTCATATGGAACAGAGATTAGTTCTTAACTTCATTTTGGTTTCATAGAGGAGAAAGTTCATGTTTAATGTGTACCAGATCTGTCCTAAGCTTTACTGTGGGTCGTTTACAAGAACTTTCATGATAGAAGAATAATGTCATCCTCTTTCATGTGAATAACTACCCTTTATACTGTTGCAGGCATTATTAATGACTTTCTGATTATAATTTCAAGTTATGAGTAAAGTGAAATTATTGGCAAGAGTTAATAATGAAAACTGATCCTGCGTATTTTATTTTAAAATATCAACTTTTAATGGTACATATTGGTCATAAAAAATAAAAAATGCCTTCTGCAACCCTCAATGACCCTGGGTCCATGCTCCCAGAGAGATAGAGAATGGGAAAGCTATCAAGGGAGGGGGTGGGTTATGGAGATTGGGTGGTGGGAATTGTGTGGAGTTGTACCCCTCCTACCCTATGGTTTTGTTAATTAATCCTTTCTTAAATAAAAAAAATAAAAAAGAAAAAATAAATAAAAAAGAAAAAAATGATGCACAAAAAAAATCCTTTAGTCCTCTGTTAAATTACCTGGTTTTAATCTCCCTCATTAGTAAACCATGACTCATTCTGAAGGGTAGTCAAGGAAATGACTCAGCAGCAGAGCTCAAGACTTCTATGTATAAGACCCTGGATTTTATACTTGGTGCCACATATATAAGAATGGTGCTCCAAAAAACAGGCAACCCAATTTGAAAATGGGGCCAGAACATGGATAGAAATTTCACCCAGGAAGAGATCCAGAGGATGAACAAATTTATGAGGTGTTCAAAGTCACTGATCATTGACCATCGGTGGAATGCAAATAAATACAACAATAAGATACAACTTTACACCTCTAAGAATGTCATTCATCAAAAAGGACAGAAATGACAGATGTTGGAGAGGATGTAGAGGAAAAGGGACACTTCTGCACTGCTGATGGGAGTGAAAAATGGTTCAATTGTTGTGGAAAGCAATCTGGAGACTTATCAGGAGACTAGAAATGGACCTACCCTACCATCTAGCAATTCCTCTCCTGGGGATTTACCCAAAGGAAACAGAATCAGAAGAGATCTATGTATACCTATGTTCACAGCAACACAATTTGTATCTTCAGAACCTGGAAACAATCCAGATGTCCAACATCAGATAAGTGGCTAAAAAATTGTGTTATATATGCATGATGGAATTCTACTCAGCTGTTAAAAACAATAAAGTTGTCTCTGCATATTCTTGCATGAAACTCAAGGACATCATGTTGAGTGAGATAAGCCAAGAAGAGAAAGATAAATTTCAAAGTATCTCACTTATTAATAGGACTTAATAAAATAGGGATGGGGAGGGAGAGCACAAAGTGAAACATGGACTGACACGGTGCATGGCACCAGAGCAAAGGACTATGGGAAGGGAATGGGAGGGAGGGGAGGGAGAAAACTCTGAGGGAATGATGCATAATGAAATTGAGTGCATATGTAATGAATCCACTGTAAAGTAGTAACCCCCTCAATAAAAAAATTAGTTTTCTAAAAGTATGGTTCTCCTGTCTCTCAAAAAATCAAATAAATAGTGAAAACAAGAGAATGATGTGTCTTTCCAGATTTTTTTTAATGGACATATATTTATACACACATAGATGTGCAATGAACTTGTAAATTTTTTTTTAGTTACTTTCAGTTGCTGCCAGGGTCACTGTGGAGGTCAGTACCTACATGATGAATCTAATGTTCCTGGCAGCCATCCTTTTCTTTTTTGTTTTTCTCTTTTTTTTTTAAATCTTTTTCTTTCCATTTTCCTTTTTCATCTTCTACTTTGATAGGACAAAGAGTAATTGAGAAGAGAAGGAAAAAAAATACTGGAGAGAAAAAGAGAGACACACATGCACCATAGCTTTACCACTCGTGAAGCTTCTCCTCTGCAGGTGGGGACTGGGTGCTTGAACATGGTGACATGTGTACTCCACTAGATGCACCACCGGCCAGCCCCTGCCTGTAATGTTTAACTAAACATAAATGGAGCAATACCATATACAATGTCCCATGTATATGGGACATGTTTTTTTTCCCCACTAATTTAGAATAGGCATCTCTCTAGGTCAATTTACAGAGATTTATTACCAGGAAAGGTTGTAATGAACTCGAAGTATCATTATAGAAGGAACTGAATATTGCTCTAGGTAACTTATCTAAAAATAAATAAATAAATAAAGACAACAGCATTATTTATATTCCTTATAATATATATTTTTTGTTTTTTAAAAATATTTATTTATTCCCTTTTGTTGCCCTTGTTGGTTTCTTTATTGTTGTGGTTACTACTGTTGTTGTTATTGATGTCATTGTTGTTGGATAGGACAGAGAAATGGAGAGAGGAGGGGAAGACAGAGAGGGGGAGAGAAAGATAGACATCTGCAGACCTGCTTCACTGCTTGTGAAGCGACTCCCTTCCAGGTGGGGAGCCGGGGGCTCGAACCAGGATCCTTACAATGGTCCTTATGCTTTGTACCTTGCAATATTTAAAAACAGACAAACCTGTCTCATAATCTACAAGACTATGGGTACTAAGAACACAAATGAGAGAGAGAGAGAGAGAGAGAGAGAGAGAGGAGAGGGTTAGCATGAAAGAAAGACCCTAATGACAGCTCAAAATGAACTGGGTTTGTGTCCCGGCTCAGTTGCAGTGTGATTTTCCATGAGATCTTAAACTCTTTAAATCTTCCTTTTCTCATTTGTAAAAGAGAGTTAAGATTTATTTCATATTATTTTCTCTCTTCCTCCAGGGTTATCGCTGGGACTCAGTGCCTGCACCACGAATCCACTGCTCCTGGAGGCTTGTTTCCCCCTTTTTGTTGCCCTTGTTGTTTTGTCATTGTTGTGATTATTATTGTTGTTGTTGTTACTGATGTCATTGGTGTTGGATAGGACAGAAAGTAATGGAGAGAGGAGGGGAAGACAGAGAGGGGGAGAGAAGGACACTTGCAGATCTGCTTTGCCATTTGTGAAGTGACCCCATGCAGGTGTGGAACTGGGGGGCTGGAACCAGGGTTCTTAAGCTGGTCTGTGTGCTTTGTGCCATGTGCGCTTAACCCGATGCTACCGCCTGACCTCTCTCTCTCTCTCTCTCTCTCCCTTCCTTCCTTTCTTTCTAAAGAGGAATATATTAGTCATTCAGTAAATTTGTCATTATTTTCCATCTAGTGATAATAATAACTTTTCAAATGACAGTACATAAAATCACCACCATGGCTATTATGAAAGATAATCAGACTTGTTAGGGTCAGCAGGCAGGAGACCTGGGTTTTCTCCCCTGGTTCATTAATATTATCCATTGGTTCATTCTTTTTGGACTCACTTTTTCTAATTGTAAAGACAGAGACTGAGGGGAGAACTAGTTGGTTGTTTTTTTTTTTCTTCAGCTGTAAGAGCTTTGGTTCTTGGAAAGTCTTTTAAAGTGAAAACATTTATTAAAGTTTTGGCTCAGCTATTTTTCAGACAGTTTTATGTGGTGAAAAGCTGTTCACTAACTCAAAACTGTGATGTTTGTCAAAACAAGTACCCCCACCCCCCCACCCCCACTCCCCATCCATATTTTATTTTTTAAGACAATTGCCTCTTGAATTTTCTGCTGGCAAAAGCCATCTGCTGAAAAAGGGACATATTTGCTATGGAGCTCAACTAAGAGATACTGTGAAATTAGTATGAAAACAGTTCTTTTTCTTTATATTAAAGTTCACTCACAGAAGGCTAAAAGAAAATAAAACAGTAGTCTAAGATCTAGCAAGAAAGTCTCCATTAGGTTTCTGGTGCTTTTGTTTGTTTGGGTTTTTGTTTGTTTGTTTTTCAATTGAGAGCAAAATTTAGAGGGAGGGAAGGGAGAGAGAGAGAGAGACCTACAACATTTCACTGCCTGTGAAACTTTCCTCTCCGGTCCTTATGCATGGTAGTGTGTGCACTCAATCAGGTGGACACCATTAGGGGGCTAATGGTTTACAGCATAGTTGTTGACACTAGGTACAATCTCTCCTCTCTCCATAATGGGTGTTTGCAAGATACTCCCTCCTCAACCTAGGTTCTTTTTCACCATCATAAGGACACCAGAGCCTCTCAATCCCATCTTCTCCTTCCCTAGAGTAAATAGAAGAGAACTGTGACAAGTTCTGACACAGGTTGGATTTTCCAATTTGGGTAGACTCTTCCCATGACCTTAGCCCCAAAAGACTAGGGAACCACATACTTCTTTTTTTTTTTTTTTTTTCCAATGCAGAAATTAATCTGACCTGTGCAGTCCTTGTCCTTTCTTGAGTAAAAGTAAAAGTAAAAGTAAAAGTCTTAAGTAAAAGTAGTGAAAGGTGAGGAAAGATATCTGTAGTCTTTACTACCAGATTTTTTGGAGTTTGATTTTATCAACAATTTTTTAAGATAACAAAGATCTAATTAATATTAGATAGATGTATGGCTAAAATCTCTATAAAGGTCAACTTGAAAGCCAGTAGAAATTACTAACACAATTATTTTCTTTAAGAATATCATCAACCCAACAATGGTGTGATGATTTGGGTCTTGTCTCTAGTCAACCTGTCTTGTTAGTATATTACTTCTTATATCCACTTTGTATTCCTCAGAGTTTCCCTAATTAACTATTGACCTACAAATGAACCTACTTTGGCTATGTTCCCTTATCATGTGCATACACAAGGGCAAAGTTTTCTGCAGAAGAGCTATTCATTCAGGCTGTCACTGCTGGACCTCCTGGGGAAGGTCATTCAGTGTTAACTGGCTTTAATCTTTACCCAGTCAACTTCCCCTTTAAAAAAAAACCTCCTCTGAGGCCTAACAAATGTGAACAAACTTCCTAACTGTACTGAACGTTACCAAGTACCGAAAAAAGGGAATAAACTTTGAACAAAAACAGATGTTCTCAATAAAGACTTCAGTTGTATGCAGGGAGATAGTGCACCAAAAAAGTAAGGAGAAGGGAATTTGGACACAAAGGTACCTGAAGTGGGCAGTTTCTATGTGGACAAATGGTAGGCTATTATCTCTCTCTAAAGAGATTTATACCAGTCCATACACATGTGTATATCAAATCAACACACACAATGCTGGTACTGAAATCCTGTCAGAATGTTTTAAAATACACAAATTCACTTAATCTGGTATCAGCTTCTTAAAGTTTATTACATAAACTCTGGAAGAATATAAGCATCTCTTATTATGAATCTGCTTGAATGTGAGCTATCCAGAGGGCACTCTGAAATTTCTGTTAGCATTTGTCAACACCGAAGGATAAAAAACAAAACAATTCAAAACAAAACAAACAAAAATACAAGGGGGATATGGTCCTTACAGAAACTGAATGCCTTTCTAGGGAGATAATTGACTCACAGAGGATTCCCATGATTGATAAGGTAAACGGAGGGCCTTTCTAGTACACTTTGTTAGACTTTACTCTAAATGGCAACTGAATTAAAAATAATTACCTGGTTAAAAAGTGGAGAGGCTATGTCTAAAATTCCCTTGTAGTGGCAGCAATAAGTGTTGGTGTGAATGTAGGGGAAAAAAAAGAAAAGAAGTCTCATACTCTTATTAAAATGTGAATTTTGCAGTATCTATGGAAAACAGTATGAAGATTCTTAAAAATAAATAAACAAAGGAATAAATAAATAATGGCCCTTTTGGTCACTACCAGGCCAACCCATCATCCGGAGCCCTAATCAAGGAATCCCGGGATTCCCACATAGATATGATTGGTCTAGACCTGTAACAGATCCCTCTCTCCACCATCACTGGTCATCTCCATCAGGAACAGCATCGTGGACCATCTTGTGGGACTCTACAGGACCTTGCCCTCAATGTAGAACAACAATGGTAGAAACTGCCCTACTCTCTGAAGAGAGGCTGGGTCAACATACTCTGCAACTTGAGGAAGACTGGTCCTGAAATGAGTGCAGCCTAGAATGTTCCTAGCTATGAATATTAGAATGTGAGCTCAGACCTGCAGGGATGGATGCAGAAGTTGTGCAGGCTACTGTACTAAATATGAATAGACATGGGGCCTAGGTCTGATCGATGGGGTTTACATTTAATGTTATTTATATATTTTCCCCATATTTGGGAGCTCCTCTTTGCCCTGATCCAGCTTTCTAGACCTATTCTGAACTCTGACATCAGCTTCCCAGAGAATACTTTTAGCCTACCTGCATGTTATCTGTGGGACTCGGGCAAAAATTAGACTCAGAATAGACTTCCTGGCTTCTTCCAACACAAAGACCACAAATCTCATCTGTTATATTTTTACCTTTATTAGTGATTATTAAATAATTTGTTTTGCTTTATATCTTAATGTTTTCAGCCACCAAGTTGCAGATGTTACTGTGATGCCAACCTGATTTCCCTGGGCAGAAGACCTCAACAATGTATCCTGAAGCCCTACCTCCCCAGAGCCCTACCCCACTAGAGAAAGAGAAGCAGGCTGGGGTTGTGGATTGACTTGTCAACTCCCATGGCCAGTGGAGAAGCAATTAAAGAAGCCAGATCTTCCACCTTCTGCACCCCATAAAGATCTTTGGTCCATACCCCCAATAGGGATAAAGAATTGGATGCTTCCAATGGAGGGGATGTGATATGGAACTCTGGTGGTGGGAATTGTCTGGAACTGTACCCCTTTTACCCCACAATCTTGTTAATAATTATTAAAAAACTAATAAAAAAGGAAATACTATGTGATCCTGCAATAGTACTCCTGTTTATCTAAAGGATGTGAAAATACAAATATGATAGAATGTCTATAATTCTGTTTGTAATAACAATATTACTCACAGTAGCTCAAACAGAGTCAACCTAAATGCTCAATGACAGATGACTGAATAAAGAGACCGTGGAATGAGCTATACTAAAGGGAATACCAATCTGTGATTAAAAAATATGAAGCTTGCCCTCAATGTGGATCAGCAATGGTAGGGAAAGTTCCATTCTTTGAAAGGAGGTTGGATAACATATATTACCTACTACCCAAGGAAGATGGGTCCTGAAATTAGTGCAGCCTAGACTGTTCCTACCTGTGACCACAGAATGCAAGCTCAGACCTACAGGGATGCAGAGGTCACATAGGCTCCTGTGTTGAATATGGGCTCCAGATCAAATTAATTCCCATATCTGGGAAATACTCTCTTCTCTGATGCAGCTTTCTAGTCCTTTTTCCAACTATGACACCATCTCCCCAGACAATAACCTGGGTCCACCTGCATTTCTGATATCACACTCAGGAAAAAACTAGTAAAGTCATGACCCCCTTGAAATACACCTAAAATAGACCTATTCGATTTTTCCAAAACGGAGACTCCAAATCTTCATCTGTAATATTCCAGCCTTTAGGTTCATGAGTAATCAACAGTTTGTTCTGCTTTATATCTTAACTCCTTTTCAGCCACCAGGTTTCAGGTGCTACCATGATGCCAACCAGACTTCCCTGGGCAGACAACCCCACCAATGTGTCTTGGAGCCCCGCCTCCCCAGAGCCCTTCCTCCCTAGGGAAAGACAGAGACAGGCTGGGAGTATGGATCGACCTGCCAATACCCTTGTTCAGCCAGGAAGCAATTATAGAAGCCAGACCTTCCATCTTCTGCACCCCACAATGATCCTGGGACCATACTCCCAGAGGGAGAAAGAATAAGGAAGCTATCAAGGGAGGGGACTGGATATGGAGTTCTGGTGGTGGGAACTGTGTGGAGTTGTACCCCTCTTATCCTACGGTCTTGTTAATATTTCCATTTTATAAAAAAAAAATTAAAAAAATATATGAGTCTGCCTTTCGGGACAAAAGAGATATATTATGTTAAGTGAAAGAAATAAGCAAAAGAGTGGTCCGGGAGGTGGCGCAGTGACAGGGCCTTGGACTCTCAAGCATGAGGTCCTGAGTTAGATCCCTGGCAGCACATGTGCCAGAGTGATGTCTGGTTCTTTCACTCTCCTCCTATCTTTCTCATAAATAAAAAATAAAATCTTAAAAAAAAAAAGAAATAAGCAAAAGAGAATTGCTCAGTGGTTTCACTCACATGTAGAAAATAAATAAATAAATAAATAAAACAAATTGTTAAAAAAAAAGCTCAGACTGAAAATTATAGTGATTATTAGAGATTGTGAGAGAATAATAGAATTTCAGCAGTCCTGGTGATTCTTTTACACACATAGAAGTGTGAAGGTGAATTGATGAAACTTTATGATGACATAAAATAATGAAATAATCTATGAAATTAGTAGAATTTCCTTGTGTTCAGGTAGACTATTAGTCTACATAAGATATTTTATTCCTTGTGTATTCTCAGATCAGTGACTCTGTGTCCTATAATGTATTATTTAAAATAACTTTTCAGCAGTAAGGAACTAGTGTTTACATATTGAACTGAACCACACTGTAGCAAATGCTATGTGAACATCCCTTTTCTAACCATCCTTTTTGTTTTCCTTGATTCCGTTTACTAGTAAATTTTATCAAGTCTGTTTTTCCCCAAAAAATTAATTAGATAAAGGATTAACTAGCTATACTACTTTGATTTTAAAGATGATTCCCTTTTCAGCCTTTCAAAATTAATTTTCTTTTTTTTTTTTACACTAGCCTTATAGTTTTCCCAAACACCAAATGGTGTTTGATACATTTGTTTTCAGCTACACTCCTTTTTCCCATAAGCTTCTTGGACGCTAGCTTAGTCCTAGATCCTATTTATTTCCAGGAATATTTAAGAAATCTCTTTCACCGTGAATGAGGAATTTCAGTTTTGAATGCTTGTACCTTTCTCAGCTTTCTAATGAACCTGAGAGATTTAGGTATACCATTTATGTAAACTTCAGGGCAGTGGTTATCAGTTTAAGAGGGGTTTAGAGCTTTCAAACGAGCTCATGCTAGGGCGCAGAAACTAGGAGTTTTGAAATCGTCCTAAGTATTTCTAATGTATAGTCAAGTTAAAGAGTACCAGGCATAGTGTGCAGCTAGGCTCACTGCGCCAGGCAATAAAATACAATAAAACCAGGCTGTGTGGTGGCATTCTGGCCTATTGCAAGACTAGTCTAAGTCAATTCCAAAGTAAAAACAAAAACAAAAAAAAAAGGAAGGGAGGAGGGAGAGAAAGAAAGGAGAAAAAAGAAGGCAAGAAAGGAAGGAAAGAAGGAAAGAAAAGACCTGTGCTTTTCTTGTCTATTTTTGCAGTCCTAGCACATTTAATCTTTTTGGGTGCATACAAACAATGCTTTTGACGACTATTCCATTTCTGTATAATATGAAAATTTGGGCTTTTTGAATGATGCTATTGAGGCAAATTCAGCATCTTAATTTTTTAATAGATATACTGTTTTCACAATACCCTCTTTCAAGGTCTGTGACTGAACATATTCATCTCTGGCACTGAAAAATGTTTTAATGTCGTTGTTATCAGCTTTAGCATCTCATTTAATTCTACAGCATTTTCTTAAGAAGGCATTGCTTAGCTACTGAGCATTTCTGATATTTTTCCATGTTCCTCTCCTATCTCTTTTTGACATAACTTTTTTTTTTCTGATAGCCCTCTCCCCTGAGATTTACCTACAACTAGAAGATACTGCCTCCTCTCCTCTTCATGTTAAAGCCCCACTATCGTGTAGAACTTTCAAACAACACGCTCCAAAATGCCTTGTTATCATGGTAACATTATACATGTAAAACTTGCTATTATGCTGACATCATTTTTTCCTGTGATACAACTTTCTTTTTACCTTTCCTCCTACATCATCTCATTATTGGCCACTAGGTAATTTCATTCATAGGGTTTGGCAATCTCTTTTCTCCAAATACTTTCCAAAAGAAAGTGCCACTTTGGCTTTTACTCATAAATTCTCAGACTTTTGCTAAATGTAGAGAAGGAAATTGCTTTTATTCAAGCAATAATAATGGATAATGTACCTGCTTTACTATATATATACAACCCAGTTTAAGTTCAGCCTAACCACATTAAAGAATGCTTCTGTGTTGTGGTATCTCCTCCCCACCTCTTCTGGCATCGCTCCGTCTCTCTTTCTATATAAAAAAAGTCAGCCTCAAATGCCGAAGTCATGACAATAATAAAAATAAAATAAGATAAAATACATAAATAAAATTAAAAACTTTACACTTTTAACCAGTTAAAATCAGAATAAAACTATTGCTCACATTAAGGAAAATTTAGTAAAACTCAAGGTAAGTTTATTAACTTCATTATTGATTAAAATTATGTCAATTCCTGAATCCAGAGAAAAATGAAGTACAGAAGGGGATAAGGAAATTTATGACAAAAATATTAAGTTAGATAAGTGCTTATCTGTGTTGTGATTCTAGGATATTTGAAATAATACCTCCAATCAAATTCCATTACTTTTTAAACTATAATCTAGTGTTAATTATAAATTACTTGCCATGACATCATATGATTCTCCATTTTTAAATATTTTGCTGTGACTTTGTATTATTCCTTGAATGATTAATTCCTCCAGGATATCTGATGATTTCTGTCGTTCTCGATTCTCTAGGGGTTGAGGTTTATGAGCTAATCCATTGGTCACTAGTTCTTTCAGAGAAAAAGAAAAAAGAAAGGGAATTTTAAGCATGAAGATTTTATCAATTAAATACTAAATGGATTTCTAGTAAGTCATGTTACTTAATTAAATCTTAGTTCAGTCCTCTTTCCTAAGTATGTTTCTATTATAAATCTTTGTAAATCTTTGAAGTCCAAATGCTTAGTGCTTTTTACAGAAGATACGTATCAAAATAATATAGTATTTACTTAGCAGATTACATGTTAGCATAACGAAAAATCTTTTATGTGCTGCTATGTACTACTTTTTTGTTGTAACAACACTTACACATTTGGATACAACTGTACTAGTTATGAAGCTAGACCACAGCTAAGAACATGTTATTCTTCCAGTGGCTCTTATGAGTTGCAAACAGTCTGGTTTCTATGCTTTGAATACAAAGGATAAACAACTGTGATGTTGCCAAGAGACTGCCAGTTCAACAACCTTGAGTTTATAAGTGCTCCATCTGCTAAATTAACATGAGCAAAAGTATGTCTTTTTGCAAAAAGAGCCTTTGAACCAAATCAGAATTAGAATTTGTTGATATTGACTAAATCCTTAGTGATTCTAAGCATAAGCTTAGATTCTAAACTGGGAGACTTCTCATTACAATTCACTCTGTTTTATAAATAAGCAAACATTTATTTTACCTCATAATATTAGAAAATTTATGTGTTCAAAAATAAGCTTTTTTTTTTTTTTTTTTTTTTTTAATCAAGAGCACTGCTCAGCTCTCTGGTTTATGGTGGGATGGGGAATTGAACCTGTGATTTAGGTGGGATGGGGAATTGAACCTGTGATTTAGGTGGGATGGGGAATTGAACCTGGGATTTAGGTGGGATGGGAAATTGAACCTGGGATTTAGGAGCCTCAAACATGATTGAGGAGCTTCTTTGCATAACCATTATGTTATCTACCCCCACCCAAAATCAACTCATATTTTGTATTCATCAAGAAGTCCTTGCAGTATCCAAGTCTATTCTGCTGAGGGCATGGAATCTTTGATATATATATAATTTTATTATTTTTTTTTAATCAGGAGATTAATGGTTTACAGTAGAGTTTGGTGACACCTGGATGTAATTCCTCATTTTGCCATAAGTGTCTTCAAAACACTCCCACCCCCAACTTAGGTCCTTTTCCATTGTCATGTCCCAGTACTGAAAGTCTCCCCTGCCCCTCACCCTGTCCCCTTTCCCCAGAATCCTTTGCTTTGGCGTAATACACCAAATCAGTACAAGTTTTACTGTTTCCTTTTTCTGTTCTTATTTCTTAAGTTCTGCCAGAGTAACATCATCCTGAATTCATACTTTTCTTTCTAGTTTATCTTACTTAGCATGATTCCTTCAAGTTCCATCTAAGATGAGGTAAGGAAGGTGATTACATCATTTTTAATAGCTGAGGCATTTTCTGTCATGTATATATACCACAAGTTTCTTAGCCCCTTTTGTGTTGTTGGACACGTAGGTTGCTTCTAAGTTGGGCTATTTATTACACATTGTGGTAGTGTGAATGTAGTTATACACAAATCTTTTTGGATGCGTGTCTTTATTTCCTTTGGATATATCCCCAGGAAAGGAATTGCCAGGTCAAAGGGTAAGTCCATTTCTAAATTTCTGAGATTTCTCCAGACTGTTCTCCCAAGGGGAAAATTTTTATAGAATTTTATTTTTTTCCCCTTTTGTTGCCCTTGTTGTTTTATTATTGTAGTAATTATTGTTGTTGTTATTGATGTCGTCGTTGTCTGATAGGACAGAGAGAAATGGAGAGAGGAGGGGAAGACAGAGAGGGGAGAGAAAGATAGACACCTCCAGACCTGCTTCACTGTCTGTGAAGTGACTCCTCTGCAGGTGGCGGTCCAGGGGCACGAACCCAGATCCTTACCCTGGTTCTTGTGCTTCGCCCACGTGCACTTAACCCGCTGTGCTACTGCCCGACCCCCTGTAGAAATTTCTAACCTCATTGCTTAACAAGATAATTTTCATGAACTTTCTGTGAGAATATAGAAACACACACACACACACACACACACACGGTAGGGGGAGGGGGTTCAAGTCCTGAAACATGATGACAAAGGACCCATTGGGGGTTGTATTGTTATGTGAAAACTGGGAAATTTTATGCATGTACAAATTATTGTATTTACTGTTGACTGTAAAATATTAACGCCCCAATAAACATTAAATAACAAAAAAAGAATATCAATCTTTTTGGTATGAGATTTTCTTGAACCACTGCAAGTAACTTCAAAAAGTTCCCAGCAATCTCACTGTCCTTTCAGTGCTACATTTTATTTATTTATTTATTTTTACCAGAGCACTGCTCAGCTCAGGTTTGTGGTGCATGGGACTGAATTTGGGAAAGCCTCAGGCATGAGAGTCTCTCTGCATAACCATTATACTGTCTCCGCTCCCTATATTTTCTATCAATGCATGTGCTTGAATTAAGGTAAGTCCCCCCACCCCTTCCACTCTGGGGATGAGACTCAGGGCCTTATATCTTGTTAAACTTTCCTTCGATCACTGAGCTACATTACTAGCACCAAACTGATTTTCATTTAAAAGTGCTCTCTATATTTTTGGACACTGGTAAAATGTGTCATCCAGGTAGGTAAACTAGAAATTTGAAACAACAATGAAAATTTCAGTAAAAATTTAGAGGTGGGTCCTTGCCAAGGAATTAGACTGATTTGTTTTGTCAGATGGTGAACTTACCTAGAAGGTCAAAATAATAACATTGCTGATTACTGAACACTTAAGGGCCTGAGTATGTTAAAACGTATCATTCAAATACCAATGAGGGAAGTGTTTTTATCCTAATTTTAAAATAAACTGATGTGAATGAGACAGACTGATTAACTTGTTCAGGGTGACATGAGCAGTGAGAGAATTAAGTAGAATTTAAATCTAAATCTATTTGATTTTACGACCTCACTGTCTTCCCAAACATGTCATGCAATTTGCTTCCACTGGACCTGATCCATTTTATAGGTGACCCGACATCTCAGAATGTTTCCATCAAGGAAGTCATCACTGACATCTGTCATTGACATAATAAAGTGATTTTAATCATGTTGATCTAGTGTTTTACCACCAAAGTATTTGACTTGGCATTTATAGTAGATAAACAACACAGAGTTCCTTGGACCATGTCAGTTATTTCAACTAATTCTCATGATTTCTTGGCATGTGAATACAGGGGAAAGTGTAAAAACGACTTTATGTTTATGATTGTGGAAAATCAAGAGAGTAAAAAAAAAAAACATCCTGCATTCTTACCATAAATTATTAGCATGTATGATTTTATTCTTCTAAGTTTGGCATCATACAGAGCACACTGTTTTGTTTTCTATGTACTGAACATGTTTTTAAAAAATTTTTATTTATTTATTATTGGACAGAGACAGAGAGAAATTGAGAGGGGGTGGGGAGAGGTAGAAAAGGAGAGAGACAGAGAGACACCTCCAGCCCTAATTCACCACTTATGAAGCTTTCTCGCTGCAGGTGCAAGGGCCAGGGACTTGAACCTGTGTCCTTGTGCACTGTAATGTGTGCACTTAACCAGGTGCACCACCACCTGGCCCCTAAATGTGTTTGTTAATATTTTATCATGCAGGTTAAGAATTCTTCTTAAGTGTAGGTATAAAAAGTAAAGTTGTACAAAGAAACATGGGAAATATCAGACAAGCTCCAAATGATAAGATGTATTTATACAAAGTAAAATGGCATCTCCAAATATATCAAGGTTATAAAAATTATTCCAATTTAAAGGAGATTAAAACCACATGGCAGCTAAATTAAATATTGATCCTATATTAGATCTTGAATCAGAAATTCATTTATAAAGGATATAATGAAGCAACAGACAAAGTTTGAATATAGTTTGTACAGGAGGTAACAGTACTACACCATACAGTGATGCTGTTTATGTCATTTGCAGAGTGACCTTATTTTTACAAATTATATATTGGAGCCTTTAAGGATAAAGTATTTCTTTTAAAAATTTTTTTTCATGTTACCCTAGTTGTATCATTGTTGCGGTTATTATTATTGTTGTTGTTATTGTTGTTGGATAGGACAGAGAAAAATTGAGAGAGGAGGGGAAAACAGAGAGGGGGGAGAGAAAGATAGACACCTGCAAATTTGCTTCACTGCCTGTGAAGTGACCCCACTGCGGGTGGGGAGCCTGGGGCTTAAACCGGGATCCTTATGCCAGTTTTTGTGCTTTGAGCCATGTGCGCTTAACCCACTGTGCTACCGCCCAACCCCCAAAGTATGATGTTTGTAACTTACTTTCAGAAAACTATTTGTGTGTATAGGAGAAATGGAGGGGTGCTTAAGCATAGGAGGGAGTGAAGGTGATAATGTGAATGTGGTACAATGTTAACATTTTAGGAATGTGGGTGAAAGACTATAATTGTTCTTTGCATTTTGCAACTTCACTATGAAATTACTTAGTAAAGGAAAGATGGGAAATGTTGCTGTGAAATTCAACATTTGAAGCAAACAGAGCTAGAGGTGCAGGAAGAGCAGGAGGTGCAGAGATAAAGAGGAAACCGGGCATAAAGTGAATATAAAGCTCAGGACAGTGATTCTCATTCATTCTGTGGTAAGATGTTCCCTGAAAACTAATTTACAGTATATTTAGAGACCATCTGTGCTGCTACTTTCTTCTTGCCCCAAGGTGGTCTCTCAGCACCGTCCTGCCTACCTGTTATCCACCCTCCATAATACTACTTGTAAGAACTACATACAGCCAGCAGGATTGTCTATTTACAGGTATCCCTTGTCCCCTTGTTGGACAAGCTGTAGTCTAGTAAAGTAGAGACGCTGAATACTTGTTTCACTATCTACAGGTAATTCTTATCATCAGATTTATCAGGGAGGAAAAAAAAAAAAACATTTGCTGGCCCAATACATAGAAAGGGGCTGCTTCTGCTCTGCATGCTGACCGCCCCTCCCCAATCCCACTGTGGTCCCCCATCCCACCCCATTCTGAGAGGTCACATCTGTACCAAATCACACAATAAGGGCAAGTCACAAGATGAGGCCAAATCTCAAATGTATCATAGAGTGCCTCAAAGAAAATTTCAAGAAAGATCTCTCATTTATTAATCTATATATTTTTCTAACTCTAACATATATACCTCTGGAAGAAACTACAGAAATAAGAAATGCAATAAAAGCCTTTCCCAAAACAACAAGGGCAACAAAAGGGAAAATAAAAATATATAAAAAAAATTTTTAAAAGCCTTTTCCCATTTAAGGCAGACTACTTTTCTTTGAGATTGGTTCCATTTGTGGCAAAAACTGATAAAACATAAAGAACAGCTCTTAAAGCATCACTCAAGGGTAACTCTTGTCTAACAAAGACACGTCACAGAAAACAAAACCACAATTTCTAAAAAGAACACCAGGTCACACTCACTTTATTTGTGTGTTTTTTTTAAAGAGTCTTGGTTGACTTGTTGTGTGTTGCTATTTGCAGGGGAAGATATAAATTTAATTTCCTTTTTTTTTTTTTTTTGCCACCAAGGATATCATAGGAGCTCAGTGCCTGCACAACTCCATTGCTTCTGGCAGCCATTACTATTTTTCTTCTTTTATGGAGGATGAGAAACAGAGGGAGAGGGAGAGGGAAAGGGGGAGGGAGAGGGGGAGGGAGAGGGGGAGGGGGGAGGAAGAGCAGGGGAGGGAGAGGGGGAGGGGGAGGGGGAGGGGGAAGGGAGGAGGGGGAGGGGGGAGGGAGGAGGGGGAGGGAAGAGGGGGAGGGGGAGGGAGGAGGGGGAGGGAAGAGGGGGAGGGGGGAGGGAGAGGGGGAGAGAGAGAGGGAGGGGGGGAGAGAGAGACAGAGAGAGAAATGGAATAAAAGGAGAGACACTCCTCCAGTGCCAATGAAGTTCTTCCCCTGCAGTCATTCCCATGTGGTGGTGGTGGGAAGGATGTCTCAAATCTGGTCCTCGTGTATTTTAGCATGTGCTCTCTACTGTGTGAACCACCTCTGGACATTTATTTACTTTTCAAATGTCATCGTTTTCCTTTAGAAAGCTGTTAACATAGTGGGAGCTTAAATGAAATCTAACCAAATTCTGTGCCACTTCCATAAATGAGAACTCTCTTGGTGTATTGCACCAAAGTGAAAGACTCTGGGGGTATGGGGGAGGGTTCAGCTTCTGGAAGACAGAGGACAGTGGGGTTTGAAATTGTTATGTGGAAAACTGAGAAATGTTACACATTTATAAACTATTTTATTTTATTTTACTGTTGACTGTAAACCATTAATTCCCCAGTAAAGAAATTTTAGAAAAATAACTCTCAGTCAAAGAAAAAATAAGATTTGATACCTTAGCGTTAAATAAAAAGTGATAGCATTATTCACTCATAAAATGAAGGTCCAAGCCTAGAGAGAGCTGGTATCGCAGAGATAGATGCCTTACCATTTAGAACACGGCCTGGATTATAAAATTGTGTTTAGAAAAAAGGTGACCAAAGATTAATTGTGAAATATATTCTGAGAATTAGTACTTCATGGAGATCAACACAAGCAGAAGTTTTACCTGAATTTGCTCTTTCTTTCCTTTCTCTATGAGAGGGAGAGCTTTCAGGAATGGTACCTGGTAAGCTTCCTAGCTGGTCTTGATTTTCCAGGCTTTGGGAACTACCTGAAGTATCTTTGACTTCAATCTCCGGTCTGTAGCTTTGCGTGGAATGTGTCACATCAGCCTGCAAAAAAGGGAACAACTTTGTGAGAGATTTCCTAGAGATTGGTTGTTGGGGAAATGAAAACAATATGGCAAGGTCTGTTTTATGAATGTCTATCACTGGTGAGTTGTAATAGCAATCTTCCATGACAAAAGGGAATTTACAGATGTAAATCAAACAACCTTAGCATGTGGAGATGATTCTGGACCATTCAGGTGGGCCCAATAGTATCCCAGGAAGAGGGAAGCAGAGGACAATTTAATTACAGAAGTGGAGCTGGTGAAGCAAGTTGAAATCAAGAACATACTGAAGCTGCTACAGGGAGATAACAAAAGTGGAGGAAGGTCCACTGACCAAGGGACATACAGAATGCAGCTCAATTTGCTAGTTAAATGTTCTGTCCTTAGATTCTTGGAAAAGAATCAGCTCTGACAGTATTTTGACTTTGACCCAGTAGAATTGATTTTGAACTTCTGACCTCCAGAAGTATGAGAGAATAAAGTTGTGTTGTCTTAAGTCACTGAACCTACATTTTTTAAAATCAGCAACAGAAAATATAATATTTATATGAAATAAATAAATACATAATATATAACAGGCTCTTTCAGGTACTATGCCCCATATTCTGGAGATTATGAAAACAAGTAAGTTCACTATCACCAAATATGAAAAAGTGAAGATACTGCAGAATGCAAAAGTATTTTTACTGAAAATACATTCTTCTTTTTGCTAATGAGAAAATAAATTTTTTGAAAAATAACTGGGTAATCCAGAAAGAAGTGATGATTTTTTTTTTATATATATATCAAAGGGAATTTTAGGCTAAGACAGTTATTCAATCACACAAAAATTCGGGTGATAGTGTGGAGGTATTTAGTAGGTGCAATTAGCATGATCAGTGAGTGGACTTTCAGTAAGAGAGATTATATTCCATAATCTCATCTAATTAATTGAAGGCCTGAAGAGTAGAGCTCATCAGGTGGAAACACCACACAATGGAAGCCTCACAAACAATGGAACACTGCTATGGTGTCTTGTCCTTTTCTCTTTGTCTTGCACTCCCTTCCTGTAGCTCACCTTCTTTCTGGAAAAATTAACATAAAAATAGTTCCATGGTGTGGGAGTGAAGTGTTGCAGGATTTGTAAGCACTAGGTCCTAAATTCACACCCTGGCACCAAATAATTGCCATTATTATGTAATAGTTCTCTGCCTCTCTCATAAATAAAGAAATCCTTTAAAAAAAAAAAGTAGGATTGACACTTCCCAGAGTAAAAGAAAATTCTCTTGTGGACTATACCTTCAAATGCAGCCTGCCCTTTCTGACAGAGATCTCTACTGTGTGGATTCTGAATGTGTCAAGTCAATCTCCATAACTATACAAGCAAATTCCTTGTGGTACATCTACTTAGTATCTGTGTATGCATCCTAATATAATATAAAAACACAGTATAAAAAAGATAAAAAGTACCGATCACTTTAGCAAACAGTTTGAGAGCTCCTTGAAAAGTTAAATTTAGATTTATCATATTACCAAAAATTCCACTCCTGGGAATATACCCAAAGTAAAAACATATATCACATAAAAAAAAAACTTGCACATAAATGTCCAGAACTATTATCCATAATATCTGGAAGGAGGTCAACTGATTAATAGATAAAACATGTTATATCTTTGGTCAGGAGATGGCTCATTCAGTAAAGCATATATTTTACTACACAGTAGGACCAAGGTTTGGGCCCCCTACCACCACATGGAGCAGTATGCCAAAGGGAAAGTTTAGTGAGTAGTTAACCAGTGTAGTGGTATTTGTTCCTTCTTCCCACTTCTTATCTCCATCTAAAACAAACAAACAAATAAACAAACAAATCTACCATCACCAGAGATGGAATTGAGTAGGTGCAAAACCAGCAAAATTTCAAGCAGCCCATGGGCCCTTTGGAATACACCTTCTTCTTCTAGTGTTTGCCTAAAATAGAACTACTACTTCCAAAAATGGAGACTCCAAACCTTCATATGCAGTATTCCAGCCTTTAAGTTTATAATTAATCAACAACTTTTATGGCTTTTTATGTTAACTCTTTTCAGCCACCAGGTTCCAGATGCTACCATGATGCCAGCAGAATTTCTCTGGACAGATGACCCCACCAATGTTTCCTAGATCTCAACTTCCTCAGAGCCCTGCCGAGAGAGAGAGAGAGAGAGAGAGAGAGAGAGAGAGAGAGAGAGAGAGAGGGGGGGGGGGGGGGGGGGGGAGGGAGAGGGAGAGGGAGAGAGAGAGACTGGGAGTATGGATCGACCTGCCAACACCCATGTTCAGCAGGAAAGCAATTACAGAAACCAGACCTTCCACCTTCTTCACCCCATAATGTCCCTGGGTTCATACTCCCAGAGGTTTAAAGAGTGGGAAAGCTATCAGGGGAGGGGAGGGGATACAGAGCTCTGGTGGGGGAAATTGTACCCCCTCTTATCCTATGTTCTTGTCAGTGTCTCCATTTTATAAATAAATAAATTTAAAAAATTCAAGCAGCCCAAGTACCAAAGAATTTTCTTTTCTTTCTTATTTTTTTAAATTAACTTTATTTATTGGATAGAGATAGCCAGAAATTGAGAAAGGGGAGATAGAGAGGATGAGAGAAAGAGAGGCACCTGCAGGGCTGCTTCACCACTTGCAAAACTTACCCCCACCCTCCTCCCATCGCCTCCCCCATAGGTGGGAACTGGGAGCTTGAACCTGGGTCCTTGCAATAAAAAAGAAAATGCTATTTTACAGGATGGAATATCTGAATCCAATTATTTTTGCTTGAAGCATGTTAGGAGATTACAGTGTACTCTATGTTTAAGTTGTTGGACTTTTGAAACTCAAATTGCATGGTAAGGGATAATAGTACAAATGACAGAGTACAGGACTTGCATAGATGAGTCTCCTGGTTTGATCCCCAACATAAAGTGGTCTCTAGCTTCACACTCTCTGTTTTTTCTTATTTACGTATTTATTTATTTACTTACTTTTGGATAGAGACAGAAAAATTGGGAGTGGAGGCAGAGGTAGAGAATGAAAGAGAGGGGCTGGGTGGTAGCACACCTGGTTGAGCACACATGTTACAATGTGTAAGGACCCAGATTCAAGCCACCAGTACCCACCGGCAGGAAGAAAACTTTACAAGTGGTGGAGCAATGTTGCAGGTATCTCTGTCTCTCTTCCTATCACATTCTCCCACCCTCGATTTCTGGCTGTCTTTATCCAATAGATAAAAAAACATTATTCTGAAAAAGAGAGAGAGAAGGAAAGAGATATCTGCAGCCCTGCTTCACCAGTCATGGAAACTTTCCCCATGCAGTTGGGGACCAGGGGCTTGAACCTGGGTCCTTGTGCACTGTAATGTTTGTGCTTAGCCAGGTGCATTACTACCTGGCGCCTCTCTGCTTCTCTCTTTCTTACTTTCATGTGAACTTCTATCTCTTGTGAAATAAGTACAGTAAATACTTCCAAAAGGAAAAAAAAAAACCCAGGCAGTAAAAACTGGTCTATCAATACAAAGGAGTATATTTGGTAATAAAATGAAGCACAGCACTGATAAAACTGACAAATCGGTGAGGCTTGCAAACATGCTAAATGAAAATATCAGTCACAAAGACTCTTTTATTTATAAGAAACATTCAAAAGAGGCAGTACAATAGAAACAGAATGTAGCTTTTTTTTGTTTTTAGGTGGCAGGGGTGGGCTGTTAATGGATAGTGGTTTCTTCTAGAGGTAACAAAAATGTAAATTAGCTTGGAGTGATGGTTGGAATTGTATATTTTGAATAGATAGTTTGTATATGTAGATCATACTTTAACAAAGCTGTTTGAAAATAAATAACAGATTATATGTTCAATGTGTAGATGTTAAATAAATATTCCTTGTTTTTACATTAAGGATAAATCAGAGATACTTACCCATACCAGCACACATATCTACAGCATTGTCCTAGTTAAAGGTAGGGATTAGTTTTTTTATTTGATTATAGTTACTTTATGTAATACATCACTATTCAGTTAACTCCGAAGGCATACATATCAGTTGTTTTTAACTGTGTAATTAGTAACTTATGCAAATTAGTTATTTGCATACTAAAGTAGGCATCTTTTCTTCAGGGTCTTTTTTTTTTTATGAATGAATTCATTGCATAGAAAATTCTTTGGAGGGGGGCCGAGTGGTGGTGCTCCTGGTTGAGCACACATGTTACAATATGCAAGGACCCAGATTTGAATCCCCCATTCCCACCTGTGTGTGTGTGTGGGGGGAGATAAGCTTTGCAAGTGGTGAAGCAGTACTGCAGGTGTCTCTTTCTCTCTTTCTCTCTATCTCTCCTCCCCCTCTCCATTTCTGGCTGTCTCTATTCAATAAATAAATATAATTAAAATTAATAATTGTAGGTTTAGGAATTAGCTCACTAGCTAGGGTGCCTCTCTTGCTCAGGTTGAGTCCTGACATTACATTGTGAGGATGCAATGGTGTCTTCTGTGTTGTTGTTGCTATTGTGTGTAAAATCAGCACAGAATGGTAAAATAGTGCATATGCTTGGACATGGCAACACCAAATCATGTATGTACACACACAAATAGAAATGGTATTATATATGTGCATATGCATCAGTGTGAACTCAAGCAGTTATTCCAGGAGAAAAAAATAATCTCTAGATGTGACATACCAGGTCAAAAGACTTATACCTTTTTTTTTTTCAGATAGAGGGAGAGAGGCAAAGAAAAAGTTAAAGAGACAACAAAACCCAAGCTTCCTTGAATGTCGGGCTTGAACCTGAGTCATGCATGTAGCAGAGTGTCACATTATCCAAGGCTTCCAAAATTCTGTGCTAACTCCCACTTCAGCTTCTTTTTTTTTTTTTTTTTTTTTTTTTTGCCTCCAGGGTTATCTCTGGGGCTCAGTGCTTGTACTATGAATTTGCTGCTCCTGGAGGTCATTTCCCCCATTTTGTTGTTCTAGCTGTTGTTGCTGGATAGAACAGAGCAAACTGACACCTGTAGACCTGCTTCACTGCTACTGTTCCTGGAGGTCATTTTTCCCATTTTGTTGTCCTTGTAGTAGTTGTTGTTGTTATAGCTGTTGTTGTTGCTGGATAGGACAGAGAAAATTGAGAGAGGAGAGGATGACAGAGAAGGGGAGAGAAATATAGACACCTGCAGACCTGCTTCACTGCTTGCGAAGTGACCCCCTTGCAGGTGGAAAGCTGGGGGCTCAAATTGAGACCCTATGCATAGGTCACTATGCTTTGTACCATATGCTGAGCTTAATCCACTGCTACCACCCAGCCTCCCATGTCATCATTTTAAGGATGTATAATTCTTCATACCATCATTAAATTGCTTATAAATAAGTCACAACAAATGCAAAAAAAAAAAGAGGCCTGTCTGTGATTTCACAAACTACTGACTTCAAATTGCTGATCAATGTCAAATTTTTCACAACTCCAGAGCAAAGCAAGAAAAATGAAAGAAATTCAGCTTTTCATAAATCTAAGTTAATTCTATTTAAAGAAATGTCATTTGTGGGGGTAGGGAGTAAAGAATTTCCTGTTAAACTAAAATAGCAAAGCTATAGGCATGCATTATTGAAAATCAATATGTGCATTAGGTAAGTTTATTATTAAAAATCCAGTTTATCCTTCACCATAAATCTGTCCCAATTTTATTCATTTCATCCCTTATTTTTTGAAGTTATTTTGAACATTATGGCACAGTAATACCTTTTTTGTTTCCCCTCTCACTCCCATGTCCCATTCTCCCTTTGCTGGTCCTTCTTTCATTGCTTTCATTAATGGAAGTCAAGGCTTGACTTGAGGAAACACTCACGAAAGACATGTCTCTGATATCTGATTACTGTAAAAAATGGCGACTAATACCTAGCACTGCAAAAACGGTATCATCTGTTTTCCATCTACACCATGCCTCGGCCTTGCGTGAGCTTAATGTGCAGCTTGGCGATACGAGAATCCGGCATGAAGCCCAGCCAGTCTATCTTGGCATTACTCTCGATCGCACTCTGTCATTTCACGAACATCTCATAAAAACTGCAGCAAAGGTGGGCGCGAGGAATAACATCATTGCAAGACTGGCCAGCTCCTCATGGGGCGCGAGCGCTTCCACACTACGATCATCATCTCTGGCATTATGCTATTCCACTGCAGAATACTGTGCCCCAGTATGGTTCCGTAGCCCCCATGTCCACTTGGTCGATTCCAAATTATATTCCTCCATGAGGATAATTTCTGGAACCATCCGTTCCACCCCGGTTCCATGGCTGCCAGTTCTTAGCAACATCGCCCCGCCAGATATTCGTCGGGATGCGGCATCATCTAAGTTCATTTCCCACGTCTACACTAGACCGGACCTGCCAATATACGCGGATATCTTTGCCCACCCTGTCCAACGCTTGACGTCTCGTCATCTAATCTGGTCCCCTAAGCCTACACTGAACTTCTCTGTTCCAGGCTCTTGGAAACAGAGTTGGCAATCAGCTGAGGTAAAGAACAAACACCTCATCACAGACCCCTGCAAGCGTCAACCCGGCTTTGACCTAGCACGTTATGATTGGGCCCTCCTCAATCGCTATTGAACAGGCCATGGCCGGTGCGCCGCTATGTTCCATCTCTGGGGAGCCAGAGACGACCCGAACTGCCCCTGCGGCTACAGACAGACTATGACCCACATAGTCAACGACTGCCACCTCTCCAGATTCAAAGGAGGTCTTGAAACTTTACATCAGGCTCAACCTGACGCTGTTGACTGGCTACGGAAGAAGGGCAAACGCTAGAAGAAGAAGAAGAAGAAGAAGAAGAAGAAGGCTTCTAGTAATTGATTGATAACCAACCAACCCTTTCTCTGTCTAATATATGAACATCAGAGGAATGTCCCCAGAAGAAATAAGAACATAAGACTCTCCTTCAGAGTCTTGTCTTCTGGCTATCATTGCACCTATTGATACCACTTTTTAAAAATTTATATAAATTTTATTTATAAGATGGAAGTATTGACAAGACCATAGGATAAGAGTGATACAATTCCACACAATTCCCACCATCAGAATTCTGTATCCTATCCCCTTCCTTGATATTTTTCCTATTCTTTATCCCTCTGGGAGTATGGACCCAGGATCATTATGGGGTGCAGAAGATGCTAAGTCTGGCTTCTGTAATTGCTTCCCCACTGAACATGGGCATTGGCAGGTTGATCCATACTCCCAGCTTGTATCTCTCTTCCCCTAGTGGGGCAAGGGTCTGGGGATGTGGGGCTCCAGGACACATTGGTGGGATCATCTGCCCAGGGAATTCCGGCTGACATCATGGAACCTGGTGGTTAAAAAAGAGTTAAGATAGAAAGCAGAACAAATTGTTACTAATCATGAACCTAAAGGCAAGACTATTGCAGATGAAGGTTTGGGGTCTCTGTTTTGGAAATAGCTAGTAGGTCTATTTAGGCATATTTCAAGGGGCCCATGACTACTAGTTTTTGCCTGAGCCTGACATCTGATATTCAGGTAGACCCAAGTTATTGTCTGGGGAGATGGTGTCATATTTGAAAAGAGGACTATGTCTTCTTTTTCTCTGGGTCTTTGAATAGCCTCAGGGACCATCCCTTCTAATTCCCACTCTTTGAACCCTGTTAAACTGACACAAGTGTGAAACTTGTTGGGAGTAATGGAAGGTGTGGAAGAGAAGTTAGTTACTTGAACTGAATCTTGTTGAAGGAGTTTCCAGTGAGCAAGGAGGAAAGGCCATTCTAGACACTGCAAAAGCACACAGAAGTATCAGGTGTGAAGCAATACTCTACGTTCAAAAACTTGTTTTATTCCAGTGTAGCAGAATTTGTCTAAGGAATAAAGTGACAAGTTCAGGGGAGGCAGGAAAGGGAAGTCCTGTGTACTAAACGAGCAAGAATCCTTTGAAGATTTTTTTTTTTTTATCTGTAGAAGTAAAATGAAATATTTGGGTGTGTTACTGTCGAAGTTTTTGTAAATTTTAGGGAGGTGAAGGAATGATGAGATAACATAGAGCAGCTTGTTATTGGGAATTAGTCCATGATTATTGCAATTATCAGGTAAGATTTGACTAACTGAACTAGGATATAGTGTCAACAATCACGGGGAGAAGAAGCAGATCCAGAAATATTATATAGGTAGATAACCATCCTCTTAGAACTTCAGTTTAAAGAAGGACCCTTCCTGTTCTATACTATGACTCTAGGAACTGAACAGGAAAACATTTCTTTAAGAAAACTGAATACAAAATAGGTCTCTGGTGTGAACTCTTGGTAGCTACACAGAAAAAAATTCATACAAAAATTTAAAAACTAATCATGTGTGACCACTTTCTGGAAGCACTCCAAAGTTCAAAGTTCCTCAGAGGCTAAGTAGAAAATCACAATAACTAGGTTATGGTTGCCCCTCATAACCCCCAGGCTGTCATCAATTGGTGATTATTCTCCCATAGCTCCTTAGCACTGGGTTTACATTATATGATTGCTCCAACATCGGCTCATTGTACTGACAGTTAATTAGATCTGTGGCTCAGGACTACATGGGGAAATATGAAAAATCATTCAACTGAACAAACAAAAGCTCAACAGTTCTGAAATATGAATGAGCACAAAGAGGAAAACTGAGAGCAACTATTTGCTTTTCCTTTGCTCTCTCCATCTGTCTTTCTTCACAGACACAGCTATTGTCTGTCATGCAG
Organism: Erinaceus europaeus; assembly: GCF_950295315.1. Taxonomy (NCBI): domain Eukaryota; kingdom Metazoa; phylum Chordata; class Mammalia; order Eulipotyphla; family Erinaceidae; genus Erinaceus; species Erinaceus europaeus. The sequence continues at coordinate 46,068,313 of NC_080165.1, forward strand.
TCCCTGAATAGCAAGCCAACCCAGCACAAAAGCCTTCACATACACAAAACAAATGTAATTACTTTATTGTGTATTAGTAATAATATTAGACAGGGTCTTTTTCATTTATTTTTATATTACTGATGTATCTATATATACAGTTAATACCAATATGAAACTACTTAAAACATTATGTCATATAAATTCATAAATACATATGTATGTAATATATTTATGTAAGCATATATATATATATATACATAGCACACATATACAAAAATGACAAAGAAAAGAAACCCTGTCTGAAGCTTTTCTTTATTTCATTTAAAAATATTTTATTATTGATTTAATAGTGATATATAAGATTGTAAAATAATAGGGGTATAATTCCACACCACTCCAACCAACAAAGTTCTGTGTCCTCCCCCCCTCCCAATAGTAGACACCATAGTTCGCCCAAGATCCTAGTTATGGGTTTACTATATCTATTTCATGTGTTTCAATTCTCTGTATTCCTCTTATGAGTAAAATCATCCTGTATTTGTTCTTCTTTTTTCCTTTTCCTTCTCAAATAAGAAAAACAGAGCCTGACTTCCTCAGGTGTTCTCCACAATCTCTTCCCTCTCAGTGATGGGGCAAAAACAATGGTTCCGGGGCTCCGGCGGTGGCGACGTGGGTTAAGCGCATGTGGCGCAAAGCCCAGGGACCGGCGTAAGGATCCCGGTTAGAGCCCCCGGCTCGCCACCTGCAGGGGAGTCGCTTCACAGGCGGTGAAACAGGTCTGCAGGTGTCTGTCTTTCTCTCCCCCTCTCTGTCTTCTCCTCCTCTCTCCATTTCTCTCTGTCCTATCCAACAACGAACAACATCAACAATGGCAATAATAATAAGCACAATGAGGCTACAACAAGGGCAACAAAAGGGGAAAAAATGGCCTCCAGGAGCGGTGGATTCATGGTGCAGGCACCGAGCCCAGCAATAACCCTGGAGGGGAAAAAAAAAAAACAATGGTTCCTTGTCATGAAATTTCTGGGTACTAGTGGAATTGGGGTTCAGAGCCCACTGATCATCTTCTCCTAACACTTTCCCCTCTGGGAGTATGGACCAAAATCCTTTTGGGGGTGCAGAGGAAGGACTTCCGGCTTCTCTAATTGTGAAGATTTTCTTGTTTTCTTTCTTTTATTACCAGAGCACTGCTCAACTCTGGCCTATGGTTGTGCTGGGGATTGAACCTGGGGTCTCCAAACCCCAAATGTGAATATCTGTTAGGGAAACTGCTGTACTATCTCCCTGGCCCTCTTTGAAGTTTTTCTTTCTGGGACCCACAGTTTATAAGGAAAGTAAAGATTGTGATGAACATTCTTTCCACATTGTTACAAAGCAATATTTGCAGTGATGGTTATTTTCACTGGTTCATATGGACTTACAAATATATTTTCATTCATTTTATTTAGTGAGGCAGAATTGCACACAAAGGTTAATATTTGCCATTAACATTTCCCAGTGGAGATCCTGAAAAACCTAACTGATTAAGCAAACACAACAAACAGAATGCCCACACTGAAACTGAAAACAGATTGCATACTTTTCAGATGGCTTTTTCATGAAGATATTCTGTCAGTTACATATCTGGATAGATTTAAATGCCTAAAGAAGAGAGACCTCCCATTGTTTCTTCAAAGCTACCAATCCAGGCCTTGATTTGGAGCTTTATTTATTTATGTACGTAGTTAGACATAGTTTGCTTTCAAGCTATTAAAGACCAAAACTTAAATCGTAGCAGATGAAACACAATGTTTCATCATAAAATGATATATTCCAGCCTTTAGTTTCTACAGCAAAAACTTAGGAGTTTTCTTTTTTTGAAAACCAAGTATGTATTTCATATATCTTATCAACATATAACACATTCTGGAAATTTCAACTGAATTTCACAATCTAGACTTAACAACAGGTATAGTTCAAAGACCAAATATATTTATAAATCAATCAAATCTATGCCTCTCAGGGATATGGGAAAATCAGTTTTTTGTCCTATCTGTTCATGAAAAATTTATATTTTCTATCTGCAAAAGGTACTGAGGAAAGGATGGAGGGGTGAAAGTCTGTAATTTTTCCTTGGCGTGAAGTTGTAGCTGAAATGCGGATTCAGTGTGTTTTTACATTTTATATTAATTTTATTTTATTCCTTATTCTTTTGGAGAGAAATTTTATTTATTTTTAAAAATATTTAATTGTTTTATGCTTATTTACTTTTATTTCATTTGTCTATTTTTAAAATGCCCCTGGGATTATTGCTGGGGCTGTGTCTACACTATGAATCCATCACTCCTGGTGGACACCTTTCTTTCTTTCTTTCTTTCTTTCTTTCTTTCTTTCTTTCTTTCTTTCTTTCTCTCTTCCATTTCCATTAAACAGAACAGAGAGAAATTGAAATTGATAGGAAGGGGGAGAGAGACACTTTTAGACTTACTTTACCACCCATGTCTTGAAGCCTCCCTCCTGAAAGTAGGGAGTTGGGGGTTCAAACCCAGGTCCTTATGCATGATAAACATGTGTGCTCAACTGAGTGTGGAACTGCCGAGCTTCTCTGGAGATAAAATTTTAACAGAATTGGAAAAACTATATATTTTAAGCTACCTCAGTTACGCATGGGTGTCATCAGTGAACTAAAATAAAGGTTGATATTACTTTCACAATAGAAAGGTTTTGCTGTTGTTACTTTTAAATGGAGGGGATATAGAGGGAGGAGGCTGGGTTTGGTTTGAAGATATTATATTTTGTATTCTAAAACTTTTAGGAAACAAATTTACCCAACAGCTTGGATACAGTGATTTGTCAAGGTTCCCAGAGCTGCAGCTTTCTTAAATGAAATTATTGGCAGATGCATTTTATAAATATATTTGTCTATTGACATATAAGAAGTATTTGTTCTTCAAAATTTGACTTTTTTTTTCTAGTTTACTACTAGAGTATATAATAATAAATATCAACCATCCAAAAACTGAGATGTATAATATTTAAGAAATTAGACTTCATAAAACAATTTAGTCCCTTTAGTTGATGATAAACATGATTTCTTTTGTCAAAAATAAGGGAAAAAATCTAGAAGGATCCCTAGATAGAAGGTATTCTAATCTAGTCTTTTCCCTTACAAGGAACAGACTTTGAGCTAATCATATAGAATAGTATTTAACCAACTAAATTTTCTTATTAAGATTTTATTTTTTACAGTGTCTTCTCACTTTAGACTATAAGTAAAATAAGTCTGTAGACAGGTATCAAAATTTTGATTCAGAATATTTTTAAGTTATGAGCCAAGAAATATATATGTCATGCAAGCAAACATGTTCATCTCATCTTAAAGACACTGCTGAACCACTGTACTCTCAATCCAATGCATTTATGAAGGCTGTGAAAGCAGTACCAGCCTGATAGCTAGAGAGTGTTTAATTAATAATCATACCATCCCCAGATCTGATTTCCAGAGCAAAATGCCTGGTGTGGGGAACAAGAGGCATATGTGTGAGTCGACTCTGAGTCTATTTTTTGGGTTATTTTAATACTGAATTTCAGCCTTGCTGTCATTAGTCTAGTTCTGCGACTAGGAGGTAAGAAGAGACCGAGGAATCAGAGTAACTAAGAGGACTCAAGAAATATTCAGGAGGCACTGTGGTAAGCACAGTAGATACAAAGAGAGAGAAAAAAGAAAAGTTTCTGTCCTTCAGAGGGACAGAATAGTTGAGGATGAGGCAAGACATAAAACAAATAAATACAATAAAAAATGTTTTGAAATATGATAGGTTAACTGTCAGCATGCTAGTAGAATTTGGGGAGGACAGAGGGAGATCAGGGCTAAAAAGATGGGTACATATTTGCAGTGTGTCCCAAAAGGAGGGATTCCTAAAGGTTTGAAAGGAGAGAAGACAGTGGATGAAAAAGCACCTAATAGGGATTCAACGGGTCTAGGGACAAACAACAACTTAGTTGTAAGGTTTGAATAGACTAAAAATGTAGAAGGCTGGGGAGATAGTGTAAAAGTTATACAAAAGACTTTCATGTCTGAGGCCATAAACCAAGAGCTGGTTAGTACTCTGGTCTCTCTCTCTCTCTCCCTCTATCTGTATTTATCTCTCTGTATTGCTCACTCATTAAATTTTTTTTTTTTAAAAAAAAGAATATGATTGTGGAGAGAAAGACTGGAAAAGGTGACCGGAATCAGTTCAAGAATTATATGGTGGTTATTGGAGTGGGGGGAGCAGCACAGACTATTGTTGGTATTGTGTGTAAATATACTATAATTTTATAACCATGTAAACCACTACTAAATCACTAATAAAAATTTTGAAAACAGGCTGTTTATTAAGGCATGAGGGGAGTTTAGGATTTTGTCATACATAAATAATGATCATAACTGACATTAAGCTCTTATTATGTTCCAAATATTTGGTGTAAGTACCTACTGTGAATTGAATTTGTTTATTCCTCAAAACAACTCTACAAAAATACCGATTTTATTATTAATATTACTCCCATTTTACAACAAGTATACTGAGACACAGAGAAGTTAAATAACCTGACCAAAGTCACATGACTAACAATCCGGGAATCTGGACTAGACAGTCACATTTTTATTAATTAAAAAAAACTTTGTTAGTGATTTAATAGCGATTTTATAAGATTATAAGATTACAGGGTATAATTTTATACTGCACCCTAGTCACATTCTTAACCATTGATTTGTGTGCATACTTAATGGGTTGACCGTTTTATTCAGTAATGAACAGCATAATCAGATCATATTTTAGAAGTTTTTTTGGAGGTCAGGTGAAGAGGAGAACAAAAGGGCAGTTGAGAGCAAGTAGTAGAGAAAGAATAAGGGGAGACTGACTAGCTGATTTGAACAAATATCTAGCTGAGAGGTAATGACTATCTTAGCCAGGAAGTTCAGGAACAAATCCAGAAACCCTTCCAGGCTTTGAGGAAGTATGACTAGGAGGGACCTGTATATTTGACAGTCAGAAATATTGCTTTTCATGACTCCCTCCAGCTCTGTACAACACAATTATTTCTTAGCAATAGCTATGAAGTGGAGCAAATGCTAATGGACAAAAAAAGAACAGAAATAGAGAACATTTTCTTCTATTGAAATCTTACATGTAATCATGCCAGTAAAGTAAGAACAAATGAAATAGAGACTTTGTAAAAAAAAAAAAAAGAGGAAATACAATGAATTAATACTTTAAGGACTTTAATATAGTTTTGGGAAAGAGCTCATTTCTGCTTATTAGTCCAAAGCAATAACAGATAATATTGGAGATGACCAAATTGTTCCCAAGAAGCTCATATAGAGGGAGGAGGGGCCTCAAACAAATGTTTACCCCCCAAGACAAGGGAGTATCACAGCAGTGGTGTTTGGCTCAATAATAACAGGTGAAAAGGAGCTCATCAGAGAGGAAGGTACTGGGGGTTACATGGAAGTGACAGGGAGTGCAATGGAGTCTGGAAGGATGAGTGCTGCAAGTTCTTGGTTTAGCCTCCTTTCCACTGAGGGGGGGGGGTTTTGCGAGTGAGAAAGAGTGGCTGGGACCAGATGTAAAGGGTGTTTGCACATTACAGGACTTTTTTTTTTTAATTGTATTTATACACATGGCAGAAAGTTTCACATGAGACAAAGAGAGAATTGGAGAAGCTAGGGCACCACTCTAGTACACGCAGTGCTGGGGATTGAACCAGTAGCCTCAGGTATACCAGACCAACACTTTACCAGTGGAGCTATTTCCCCAGTGTTTTTTTTTTTTTTTTTAAAGATGGATTTGGTGGAAGGTGAAATTTACTGATACATATATTGGGGAACTATATCTTCATGTTAAGAATCCTCTAAATCATCATTTCCTCAATAATGTGAATTTGAAATCAAAAGAGAAAAAAAAAAGACTCCAGAAGAATTTTAGGAAAAGGAAGGGAGAGAGGGGTAGGATAGAATAGGGATAAAAGATGTAGAGAGACTCAGAGTACAACTACCAGACAGTGGAAGCTGAGATGGAAAGCAGAACACTATTGATAAGGGTGGTCATCTAGGCACAGATTTCTACAAGTTTATCTGGTACTAATCCTGACTTCCTGACTCTTACTTTTACAATCCCCCATCATCTTTCTCTAGTGAAATGAACTCCAAGCATCCAGCAGATGTGCCTTGTACATAGTAGATGCTATAATGGTACCAGAGAGTGCCACTTCTGAAAGTCTTCTGTAAGTAAGAATGTGCTTTTTAACCTTTAGCTTCAGCAAAACTTCTTAGGAAGAGTAAGCATGAATCTTGTTTGCTCAGGAAGCTGGAGCTTATATCAGACTGAGGAAATTAGTAACCAGTTTTCCTCTCACTCTAAAAATAATCTAGAAAGATTTAATTATGAAAGAGAGGTGGAATTGGAGCCTTATTCTGGTATATGCAGCATGAGGGAATAAAACAGGGATCTCATCCATGCAGTTTGTCAGCTCCACCCTCCCTGGTCTCCCAGCTTTCGATAATCTCCCAGCTTTCGATAATCTGGTATAGTAACATCCTCTTTTCTTGGTTGGTGGTGCAAATGGGCAGAAATCACAGACTTCATTTCTACCTAGACTAGTCCACCTCTCCAAGACCCACCTGAGTACGGATTCCTCCTTCATATCTCTAGAAGAATTTGCAAGGATGCAACCTTTGAGGTGTAGAGGAAGAGGTACTGAAAAGAGACTTGAAAATTAGGTTCTCGCTCCAGTGTTGCCTTCAAACAAGCTGTGTAGCCTCTGTTAAGTCCTACCACAAGGTTTTCATGTGGGAAGTGGGAGGACCCAGCCAGATGACTCCAAGATCTCTACCAGCTCTAAGTAATTCCCAAAGGACCCATTTACCGGAAGCCAATAATACATGGCAACTCCCACATTCCCCCTGAGAATCACCGTGGAGCCCCAGCTTTAAGCAAAACCTGTTGCAAGCCACCCTGTTATTCCTGCCTCTGCCAGAGGATGAGAAGTTTCTTAAAACCAAGAGTTTCGAATCGAGGATTATACAGGTACCAGTCCTGGTTAAGACTTTGACTGCCCACTTCATTGCCCACTCACTAAACAGTGAATCCTATAAGACTCCAACCGCCCCAGACGGACTCCTATTTGTTTTACCTTGAATCCCTCTTCCCAGACCTTCTTGGGTGCAGGGATGCCTCTGGGTTCTTCCACTGGCTGGGAAGGTCCGCACCCCATGGTGCGCCTGTCTCCTGTCTCCAAGCGCTCCTGTGAGCTCCCTGGCCGCTGGCGCTTGAGGTCCAGCGCCCGGGTGCCTCCAGTCTCTGTCTCTTCGCTGGTTTTTAAAAGCTCTGTAGGTGGCAGTCAGCATCTGGCCAGTTGCTGGGAACTGTTGCCACAATAAACAGCATCACGGGAACCTGAGACCTGGGCGACTATGGGACTTTTGTTAACTGGAAACTGCAAAATAGGAGGAGTCTGGATTACAGCTGGGACTCTCTCCCCTCTCCAGTGCGAAGGGTGAGTCCGCTGCTTGGACAAGTTAGTTTTAAAGACATGTAACATGAGGTCACATAATATCCTACGGGGAACTCTTTGTTTTCTTTCTAAGGCACCCGAAGCCCAGTCCCACTCTCCAGTGACTGGACAATATAAATCGAATTGTTTGCTTTTGTTCTTCAGACACTGTGGAGACTGTGTAGAAGAAGTTGGTGTCCAGTCTATTGTAGCAACTCCAGAGCAGGTGGGCAGTGGGGGTGGCCCAGCAGCACCTGCTCAGCCGGCTGTGTCACAGGGCGACCTCGGAATGAACAAACAGAAACCCACACATTGAAGAAAACCTGACATGTAGAATGTTAAACAGTTCAGCAGCCTCGAAATTGGTCATACAAATCATTTTTACAAAAGATGCATTTTATGAGCTGTTATGCTGTAAGGAGAGAACTTAGGCTTGCGTATTTTTTCTCAGAGAATTAAATTAGCCGCCCCCTCCCAAAGTGGGACACCAGGCGGACCACTCAAATGAGCAACAAGTTGTTCTTTCCTGGATTTCTTTTTTTCTATTCTATTTTCAGTTAACTTTTATTTTTGATATTTTAAACAGGAACTGAAAAAGACATTGGATATCGTTTACCAGCACCTTATTTTACAAGCTGCAAATTTAGGTTCAGAGAGACCAAGTGACTTAACCTGTGTGGGAGACAGGTTAAGAGGAACCAGGTGGCCTGACTCAGACCCTCCTTGTATCCACAACACCAGGGGAATTATAGAGACTTGGAAATATAAAAATCCACGATCCTACTTTTAAAATTTTATTAGTGATTTAATATTGATTTAGAAAATTACAGGGGTACAACTCTGCACCATTCCCACAATAAGAGTTCTGCATTCCCATCCCCTCACTGTAAGCTACAGCAGTTCTCCTAAACTTGCAGATATAGGTTAACTATTATTTATACAACTATCTGTCTATACTTGTATATATTTGACCATTTTGCCACTATGGTCTCATCTTCTCTTTCTTTCCAAGTCACATACACCTATTATTACATCCAAATTTCTCTCCCTTTTTCTTCTTCTCTCTCTGGGTCCCAATGGAGTTGGAGTTCAGAGCCCCCTGGTATTCTTCCCCCTATCATTTCTCCCCCAGTGGGAGTATGTACCAAAATTATTTTTGGTGTTCAGAAGGTGGGAGTTCTGGCTTCTGTAATTACTTCTCAGGGATATTGGCAGTTCCATCCATACCTCAGCTTATTTCTCTCTTTCCAAAATGGGGTAGGGCTAGAATAATAATAATTTTAAAAAAGCAAAAAATGACCACTGGGAGTAATAGATTTGTAGTATCTGCACAGAACCCCGGAGATAACCCTGGCTGCAAAAAAAAAAAAAAAAAAAAAAAGGTGTGTGAAGTGGCTCAGAGGGGTGCAGTGTTATAGAGCAGGACTTATAAACATGAGATCCTGAGTTTCATCACTGGCATATCATCTGTCAGACTGATGCTCTAATGCTCTCATGTCCTCTCTTATTCTCTCTTTCTCTCACTATTGAAGAAACCTTAAAAGAAAAAAAACCTTAAAAATCCCCGTGATAATCATAAAAACAGGATAATCACTTAGCTACCTGAAAAAAAAATGACTGTTACCCTTGAATTTTCTCTACAGTTTTAAATAGTTTCTAGAAAGTCAGTTCTTTACTTCCCTCTAGTACTTATTGAAGCCCAAAATTTGCCTTGAGAAAACCTTAAAAATCCCTGTGATACAGACTGAGTCTTTTTAATATTTAGGCTGAGTCTTTGTTATATTCACTCTCTTAAAAGCTTAGACCAGGGAGAACAGAAGCAACTGGTGGCACAGTTATACACAAATAATGTCAAAGGACATAAATTATGGTGATGTTGTGTATGATACAGCAAATCCTAACAAAGGGATATTTCAAAGTTAACCCAACTGCCAAATAATGTGATTATAGCAATAACTATCTATTGTCTTCTTAAACCCTAAGACAGCAGGAACCTTCCACTTCATCTATCAAGCCTATATTTCCCCCAGTCCTGGAACCTCTAGGAAAGGGCTCACTTTCCTGCATACTTCTCTCAATTCATACCAAATGATATTACATTCGCCAATCCTAACCTCATCAACGCAACGAGTATCACCTCAGCATGCTTCACTTCAGACTGTGTCCAGAGATGTTAGGCATGGAATGTCAACCCTTCACCCTCATTACTCAGGTGAGACCTTTCCTTTCATAGTATTCTCTAATTCCATTCCAGGAGGTTCACTTCCTAGCAAAGTCCCAAACCCTTGATATAGACCAGGTTCCGTAAGATAGAACATATGTTCACATGTATCCATAAATTAGGGCAAAATATATGCCTGAAAGCAAAAATACACAATAGTCTGTAGTGGTTCAGTATAAAGTTCATAATGAAATAGTGTCTACTCAGACCTAGATACCCTCCTCACCTATTTCCTATTACAGTTCTCTCACTCGCTCTAAATCTAACCTCATCAAAGCAAGGACTGCAAAAACTGAATAAGGGCAAGAGACTGGCATACTTTAATGATGACTCTTTAGTTACTATCAGGCCACCCCATCAGCTGGGGTCCTAATCAGGGAGTCTTGAGATTCCCAAACAGATATGATGGGCCTAGACCTCGAATAAATCCCTCTCTCCATTGTTACCAGTCATTTCTATCAGGAACAACACAATAGACCCCTTTGTGGGACCCAAAAGACCTTGCCCTCAACTTGTAATAATAATGGTAGAGAATGTTCCATACTCTGAAGGGAGTCTGGACAATATACTCTATGCTATATCTGAGGAAGATGGATCCTAATACTGGGGCAGCTTGGAACATTCCTACTTATGACCACAGAATATAAGCTCAGATCTACAGGAATGCTCCTAAGCTAAATATGGGCCCCAGATCACATCAAATCAATGGAGTTTACAATCAACAATATTTTTACACCTCTCCCATATTTGGGAGCTACTCTCTTCCCTGATCCCTCTTTCTGGTCCTTCTTCCAGCCATGACATAATCTCTCCAGACAATAATTAGGATCCACCTGTATATCAGATTTCAGGATCAGGGAAAAACAAACAAACAAACAAAAACTAGTATAGCCACAGGTCCTTTGGAATGTAACTAAAATATGCCTAATAGCTATCTACAAAATGGAGACACCCTCCCCCCACCCAACTCTTTATCTGCACTATTCCAGCCTTTAGGTCCATAATGGTTCAACAACTTGTTTGGCTTTGTATGTTAACTCTCTTTTCAACCACCAGATGCCAAATGCTAGCATGATGCTGACCAGACTTCCCTGGACAGACAACCTTACCAATGTGAGCTGGAGCTCTGCCTCCCCAAAGCCCTTCCCCTTTAGGGAAAGAGAGATGCAGGCTGGGAGTATGGATCGGCCTGTCAATGCCCATATTCAGTGGGGAAGCAATTACAGAAGCCAGACCTTCCACCTTCTGCATCCCACAATGACCTTGGGTCCATACTCCCAGAGGGTTAAAGAATAGGAAAGCTATCAGGGGAGGGGAATGGGATATGGAGATCTGGTGGTGGGAATTGTGTGGAGTTGTACCCTTCTTATCCTATGGTTTAGTCAATGTTTCCTTTTTATAAATAAAAAATAAAAAAAAATCCCTGTGATAATCATAAAAACAGGATCATCACTTAGCTACCTGAAAACATTACTGCCATCCTTGAATTTCTCTTCAGTTGTAAATAGTTTCTAGAAAGTCAGTTCTTTACTGCCCTCTAGTATTTATTAAAATCCCAAATTTGTCTTAAAGTTATTTCTCTGAAGCATTGAGGATATTGAAAGGAAGGGGGCCTCTCCAACTTTAGTGTGTACACGTTTAAATACAGATTCTGCTTTAGTAGGTTTTGAACAAGGCTCCCTTAAACCATACTTCTAACAAGTTGATTCACAAGCTTCTACAGATTTCCTTGCTGTTGATTGAAAATCACACTGTGAGTAGTAAGATTATAGAATATATGAATACTCCACAGCAAGGAAGGAAAAGAGGCAAAAAATAGAAGGAAGGAAAAAGGTGTGAGGAAGGAAATGATAGGGCAGAGTAAAAATAAATTCTATTAAACAATATAGTGGGGATGAAAAGAAGCATTGGCTTTATTGAATTGAACCATCATTATGCATAAAATTAGAACTAGGAGTAGGAATGCCACACTAGTTTGTTACCCCTTTCCTCCAGTATAGAAGATCTCTTTGTGAGTTAGGGCAAAAAAGGGAACAAAATCTGACATTTGCACCACCCAAACTCTGTTGTAAATTTCTCAAGTCTTTTGATTTTAAGAGAATGTTGCCATTCAGGGATTTCTAGTAAATGAATACAAGACTGACCAGTCTCCCCACAGCCACTTGAAGCATTAGTATTTAAAGACAGGGATGATATTACACAGGTGGGTGCAGTTCAAATTTCACATGGCAACACTGAAATCTTTCTGTTTTTAGTTCAGACTCTGAGTTATTCTATGAAAGGGTAAACTACATAGAGAAAAACCTATTTTGATCCCAACATAAAGCCCACCAAGTTTATTAGTATCTTTCTTATAGATTAAAAAAACAAAAAACATGCTGCCCTTCATTCCCAACATGTTTCAACTAATTATTTTGGAACTTGCTCACACCTATGGTGCTAGTGTAATCTTAGACAAATGGAGGGAGGGAGTGGTGGCTGTGTTGGTAATTCTGTCAGTTATTGGCATAATTCAAGGACTGGGAAATGATCCAAATCTGACCCACTGTCTGACTTTATATGACACATGAATTTAGAATAGGATTTGCATTTTCAAATGATTAGGAGAAAGTTGAAAAAAAAAAAAAGAAAAAACCTTATTGAATTTGATTCATGAAAATTATCCAGAATTATGGCTGGGGTGATAGTACAATGGTAACAAACAGGACCTGCATGGCAGAAGTCTCAGGTTTGAACTTTAGTACCACCAACAGCCAGAGCTAAGCAGTTCTCTGGCAAAAAATAAATAAATAAGCAAATAAACAAAAAATTGCTCCACACCTGTGGTCATCTGATTTTTGACAAGGAAGCCAAAATAAACAAATGGTGATGGGAAAACTGGGTTGTAACATGCTGAAGACTGAAACATTTTACTACACACAAAAGAAAACTCCAAATGGATCAAAGATTTGGATGTTAGACCAGAATTCATCAAATACTTAGGAGAAAACATTGCCAGAACACTTTTTGATCTATGTTTTAAAAACATTTTTAACAACTCAAGCCCAACGGTTAAGAAAACAAAACCAAAAATAAACTAGTGGAACTGCATCAAACTGAAAAGCTTCTGCACAGCAAAAGGCAACACCAACAAAATAGAGGCAACTCCTATGGAATGAAAGAATGTCTGTGCGTGCTATATACCAGACAAAGGGCAATAACCAAAAAACAGAGAGAGCTCACAAAACTCAGCAACAACAACAAACCAAACAATCCCATTAAAAAAATGGGGAGAGATATCTACAGAAGTTTAACTGAAGAAGAGACCCAAGGGGCCAAAAAACATGTGAAAAAAATGCTCAGAGTCACCCATTAACAGAGAAATGCAAATAAAGACAATGAGATACCACTTTTACATCTGTGAGAGTGTCATACATTAGAAAGGATAGAAACAAAAAGCATTGTCAAGGGTAAGAGGGAAAAAGAAGCTTTTCACACCAATGGTGGGAAGGCAAATTGCTTCACCTATTGTGAAAACACTCTGGAGATTTCTCATAATGCTGGAAATGGATTTAACTTATGACCCAATAATATCTCTCCTAGGGATATGTCCAAAAGAAGCAAAGACACCTACCCAAAGAGATCTATATACACCTAAGTTCATAGCAGCACAATTTGTAATAACCCAATGTTGGAAGCGACTCAGATGCTTAATGATACCTGAGAGGCTAGAAAAGTTGTGAGATACATATCTTAGCTATTAAATATATGAAGTCATCTCCATCTTGGTTAGTACTTGAAGGAATCATGTTGAGTGAGATAAGTCAAAAAGAGAGGGGTGAATACCAAGTGATCTCACTCACAGGTTGAACTTTAGAAACTTGTAGTGTATTGTGCCATAGCATAGGGCTCTGGGAGAAGGAAGGGAGGTAGAGGAGGTAAAGAGAGCTTTGAGTATTGGTGCACAATGGTGGAAAGGTACCTAAACTGTGGGTGAAGAGTGTTTTGTAGATATTTGTCGTTCGGTGCTGCGGGGAAGAGAGAGAGGAGGTCTGGGGGGAAGAGGGAACACAAATATTTATTTGCGCTGGCACCTCAGAGTTGGGTGCGAGAGAAGCAGGTTGGGCTACGTGGAGGTAGTGAAAATGGCCACCTCATGCAGTAACCTTTCCTGCGTCTAAACACCGAAGTGAAGCGCCGGCAAGAGAGCTGAAGCACCGGCAAGAGAGGTGAAGCACTGGCAAGAGAGGTGAAGTGCTGGCAAGAGAGCGAGGTGCAGAAGAAGGGCTTTTATAGGAGCAGCTTTCTCGAGAATGGGAAGGGGGAGGAGTAACCATAGCACTCCAGGATAGGATAATAACTCTCATGAGAATGGGAGGGGGGATGAGTAGACAATGCCCTGAGGGCACAACATGGTGGAACAGGCACTCCGAGAATGTCCCAACTCTTGCGGGAACTAGTAGTAGCCTGAGGGGACAACATGGCAGATGTGACTGCATCTGCACAATTTCCCAGCATCTCCCCCTTTCCTTTTATCTAATGGCCAGGGCAACAGTCTGTAATGTCTATGAACTACTCAGGGTCAGTCTGTGAAAAACCAGCAATGTGAAGGGAAGGAAGCTGCTGTAAAATTGTCTAAAGTGTCCAAAGGGTATGCCAGCAAGTCCGATAGAAGTCTCAGTCCAAAGTAGGCAACTAGGGGGAGAAATGGCAGGGGATGAAACACTGCATGAGGAACGTCAGCCTCTGGAATTCCACTTTTCTGTAGAGAGTGAGCTGGAATCGCCAAAACATGAAAGTCAAGGCAGAAGCAGGAAAGGCAGACAGGCAGTAAAAAAGTTCTGTCCTTAGAGTCTGTGAATCAGGTTCTTCAGATCACGTCAGGTGACATCTAGGGTTTTGGGGGGTGTGTGCCACTGTAGTCATACCATCTAATGGGTGATGTCAGGGTGTGCAGGGGTCCAGATGGTTTTTTCTGGGATTCCTGTGGAAGAAACACAAACAACCTGCTTCTCGTGGTTAGCAGGGCATCTGATTTGAATTTTTTTATAGAAAAAGAGGATTGGTGCCTTTGTCAACTGAGTATTGGGGGATGTATCTTTCCTATTTATTAATTATTATTATTGTTATTTGTCATGGTAATCAGCCGTTATCTGGAAGGTCCTGGGTGATTCATGGGGAAAAAAAACTTATCTTTTTTTTTAATATTTATTTATTTTTTCCCTTTTGTTGCCCTAGTTGTTTTATTGTTGTAGTTATTATTGTTGTTGTTGGATAGGACAGAGAGAAATGGAGAGAGGAGGGGAAGACAGAGAGAGGGAGAGAAAGATAGACACCTACAGACCTGCTTCACCGCCTGTGAAGCAATGCCCCTGTAGGTGGGGAGCCAGGGGCTTGAACCAGGATCCTTAGCCAGTTCTTGTGCTTTGCACCACATGCACTTAACCCGCTGCGCTACCGCCTGACTCCTGAACAACTTAT
The DNA here is from genome assembly GCF_950295315.1 of Erinaceus europaeus. Lineage (NCBI taxonomy): Eukaryota > Metazoa > Chordata > Mammalia > Eulipotyphla > Erinaceidae > Erinaceus > Erinaceus europaeus. The sequence goes on from NC_080165.1 coordinate 46,083,491, forward strand.
CTTTTAACAAAGACTCTAAGGTGTAGGGAAGTGGGAACTTATCTTATCCCCCTTTTTTTTTGTATTTATTTATTTATTGCCTTTTGTTGCCCTTGTTGTTTTATTGTTGTAATATTATTATTATTGTTGTTGTTATTGATATTGTGGTTGTTGGATAGGACAGAGAGAAATGGTGAGAGGAAGGGAAGACAGAGAGGAGGAGAGAAAGAGACACACCTGCAGACCTGCTTCACCGATTGTGAAGAAAGCCCTTTGCAAGTGGGGAGCCGGGGCTTGAACCGGGATCCTCATACCAGTGCTTGTGCTTTGTGCCCCCTGTGCTTAACCCGCTGCACTACAGCCCAACTCCCAGGAACTTATCTTTTAACAAAGACTCTATGGCCATGCCAATAGCAACCTTGAGGGCACATGTGGCTCCCCACATGTCCCCCTTTCTTATATCATGTTTTGATGTTTGGCGGACTTTGTTTTGTGGCAGGATGGACTGTGTCTGTCTTAGGTTGGGGATCAGCCTTCCGTCTTACCCGTCATTGGAACACCTGGTCATTTTTGCCCAGTAGTACCAGGTGCCCTGTCTTAGGTTGACTGGATAGCACTAGTTTCCCCTTACCTGTCATTGGCTAGCCAGCCCTCTACATGGTGGATGTTCTGATGGAGGGGGGCAAATCTTCCGCAGCAACTCCATATTCTGCCATGTCCAGCCTGTGATAGTGAGCTTGTATAGGTTGCATCTTTATGGCATCAGTCTGTTGCTGCAAAAAGGCCATGAGCTTGTTAAGAATTATAGGACTTACTGTGAGCAGAAGAAGTAAAACAAGCAAGGGTTCCACAACTAAGGGCAGACAGGTAAGGAAGGAGGAATGTATCCATTGGTATGAAGAGGTGGGATCATATCTCAAGTCTAAGGGAAGCAAAGCAGTCAGTGGATGTGATGTCCAGGGGAACAGCTATTTGTCTTTGGGGGTAGTAAAGGATGTCTGTGGCATGGGTGATGTTATAAAGGGAAACACCTTTAAATTTTTGGCTGACAAAGGCAGGACTATGGTGGCAAGACAAGATACACCAGTTAAGTGTACAAGAATATGTGAATGTTGTTAATTCACATAGGTTGAATATGGAGGAACTTCTTATAGTTTAATACCTTACCATATGAACAAGTGATTCCTCATATGAAGGCTTGATAGCTGTAATCACTTACTTGTTAAAAAAAAACTTGTAACAAGTTAGAGGTTTACTATAATTGATACCTCAATGATTATAATTGGTTTAAATATTTTTATGATTTTGTTTGAAGGTCATCTAATGTTTCCTCTCATAGCAGTCTCTAAAGCAGGATCTTCAGACCAATTTTGGTTAAGATATATATTTTGATTTTTTAAAACTATTTTTACTTTGGACTATAAACAGACTCAGGTTACTTAGAGAGTTAATGCATGTTAGTGACAATGGTGGCAAACGCTAGAAGAAGAAGTGACAATGGTTTTAACATTTAGAGTACTCTGAGCAGATGGGTCATACAAAAATTTTTGGTCATTCAACACACTCACTCACAAAACACAATTGGCCAGTCATAACATAAGACATCCAGAGAAGGGGTATGAGAGAGGGCTCTGTGAGCCAGATTTTCTAGATTCTGCTATGTCATATTATGGATCCTGGGATGTATCCTGCATCTAGTCCTCTTGACAAATTGTAGGACTATTGGCCATGCCCTGGGGCAGCACCACCCATTCAAATCTATCAGCAGGGCTGGCGTTATTAATAGAAGGAACAGAGAAGGCAAAACGTTTACAATCTTGCGGATGCAATGGAATAGAGAAAAAACAATCTTGTATATTAATAGCTATGATTGGAATTCCCGTGGGGATTGCAGAAGCAATTGCAGAAGGCAAACCCCTTTGGGGGGAGCTCCAGACCTGCATGGTTTTATTTACCGCACGGAGATCCTGGAGAAGGCACCATTTTCCCGAGCACTTTTTAATCACAAAGACAGGAGTATTCCATGGGCTTCGAGAATGACAAATGTGTCCCAAGGACAACTGTTCTTGGACGAGCTCTTTTAAAATTTCTAGCTTATCCCTAGGCAGAGGCCACTGTTCCACCCAGGCAGGCTCATTAGAAAGACAGTCTAAGCGGGGAGTTTGCTTACGAACAGTGGCAGTTAGTATTGGGGGTGCTGATTAGATCTGGTCTTGCAGGAGCAGGTGTTACACTCTGCAGAGGCATCTGTGGATATCCTAACATCAAGACATTCTAGAAGATACCTGCCCAATAGGTTGGTGCTAATATCAGCTACCAATGGGTGGAAGTGTCCAGTAGAACCTTCCGGGTCTTCCCACATGAGCGAGTCTTGTGTGAGAAAAGATTGGGTCAACCTTCCAACCCCATGTATCCGTGGTCCTGGGAGGAGCTCCCAATTTTGGGGAACCTCTGCTTGCCTTAAAATCATCTTTTCTGCTCCTGTGTCAATAAAAAATTTAAAAGGAATATTGCCAATCTTTACTGTCATAGTACGGTGACCTCGTTCTAAAACAGGAGTGGTCCACAAAATCTCAGGCCCCCAATTTGTACCATTCATGGGCATGCCATCTTTATGAAATTTGGACCAACAATCTCTCTTCCAATGAAAACCCTTCTGGCATCTGGGACAAAGTGTTCATGGCTTCTGGCTCCCTGACTGAAGGTGGGATTGCTCTGACTGGAGGTGTGGTTGCTCTAACTGGAGGCGGGGTTGCCCTGACTGGAGGCGTGGTTGCAGATTATCTAGACATTGGTTACGTTAATGCCCTTGGCAACTGCACTGAAAGCAGGCCCCGTTTTGATTATGTGGGGTAACTGCATAAACCTGTGTCATAGCAGGTGCCCCATAAGAGCCTGATGTAAGTTCCTGTGTCGCTAAAATCCAATTATCTGGGTGTAGGTGTTTAAGACTAAGGCATGTCTGATGGAATTGTGGTATCATGCCATCCCAGACAATAGAACACAGGAGGAGAGAGCGCACTTCAGGTTTATAAATCTTTCTCTCTAAGGTTTGCCTCACCCTTGAGATGAAGTTCGCTAATGATTCATCAGTGCCTTAGCAAAGAGAGTTAATGAGAACTGATGACTCTACTGTGGTTGGGGTTACCCTTTCCCATGCTTGTGTTGTGCAGATGCGTACCTGTTCAAAATAACCAGTTGGAAACTTGGCTTCTGCCTGCTGAGTTCCAGTTTCAAACTCTCCTACTCCAAACAATGCATCAAAATTCCATGCTGTTTGTTACTATTTTCCTGTGATTGTCTAGAGCATTCATCATGGAAGCATGCCTTCCATTGCAGGTAGAGGGGGTCTGGGAGTGCAGCACAAGCCAGGTCTTTCCAGTCCTGGGAGGTGTTAAGGTGCTGGTAAAAACTCCTTAAAATGGACTTGGTCCATGGAGCATGAATTCCGTCCTCCTTCACAGCTTGTCTGAGTTCTCTGAGCTCTTTAAAGGAGTATGGATGCCACACCTGAGGGTTTTGTCTGTTGGGGGCCACATTTACCGGGAAGGTGTGGACTTGGTTTTATGATGCGGGGGAGAGAGCCACAGAAGTGGAAGCTGCCGTAGTGGCCGCAGGGGAAACTGAACACGTATCTACGGGGACAGAGCTCTTGGGGCGGACTGCAAATGGTTTAAGGTCTCTAAATGCTGAAAAGATATCCTTTATCTCTTGTATCTCAGCCACAAGGTCTCTTAATGATGAGGTATCAGCAGGGGGAGGAGTCGAAGAAGCGGAAACCTCAGGGGAAGCCGAAACCGGGGCAGCGGGAGGGGGAGTCAGAGAAGCGGCTGCAGGGACAACTGGGGGCAGGGTCAAAGGAGGCGCGGCCAAACACATGTTGGTGGGGACGGAAGTTTTGGGGCTGACTGCAGATCGCTTAGGGCGTTTAAGTCGTAAGCACATATCTCTTAACTCTTGTATCTCAGCCTCAAGGTCACTTAACCTTTTGGCAGAACACGTTGTACATATCTTGTAAGTAGCAAATATAGCCATGAGAACCCATGGTGTAGTGAAAATTAAAGTGTCTCTGAGATCAAGAACCTGTCCCAGGAGAGAAGGATATAATGTCTGGGACACCTCCTTATAAAACAGAAAAAATCCCATGGTGCGGGGAAACGGCCGCAGAGTCAGGCGGCTGCCACTTACTTGTGTCTGGGCGGCTTTTCTGGACCTCAGGCTGGCATGAGTGCGGGACATGTATGGCGCCAGGTGTCATTCGGTGCCATGGGGAAGAGAGAGAGGAGGTCCGGGGCAAAGAGGGAACACAAATCTTTATTTGTGCTGGCACCTCAGAGTTGGGTGCGAGAGAGGCAGGTTGGGCCATGTGGAGGTAGCGAAAATGGCTGCCTCACGCAGTAACCTTTCCTGCATCTAAACACCGAAGTGAAGCATCAGCGAGAGAGCTGACGCACCGGCAAAAGAGGTGAAGTGCCGGCAAGAGAGGTGAAGTGCTGGCAAGAGAGGTGAAGCGCTGGCAAGAGAGGTGAAGCGCTGGCAAGAGAGCGAGGTGCAGAAGAAAGGCTTTTATAGGAGCAGCTTTCTCGAGAATGGGAAGGGGGAGGAGTAACTCCAGGATAGGATAATAACTCTCATGAGAATGGGAGAGGGGAGGAGTAGACAATGCCCTGAGGGCACAACATGGCGGAACAGGCACTCCGAGGATGTCCCAACTCTTGCGGGAACTAGTAGTAGCCTGAGGGGACAACATGGCAGATGTGACTGCATCTGCACAATTTCCCAGCAGATATTATCATGAGAAGATGAGAAATTGTACCCATCTGTCAACAATCATATTGTAGGTCTCCCTACCCCAAGTATATTGATTTGGAAAAAAAAGAAGAAATTAAAAAGTAAGTAGATAAAAAGTTGTAGACCCAGAAGGTGTCATAGCAGGTAGAACACTGGAGTTACTTGCATGAAGTCCTTAGTTCAATCTGACATTGCATTTCTCAGAGTGATGCTCTGGTTCTCTCTGTCATGATGTGAAATAAATATCTTTTTATACAAGGAAATTATCCAAAATTTAAATCCCAGCATCCATGAACAAAGTTTTACTAGGAAACAGATACTTTCATTTGCTTTTTTACTATTTATGGCCACTTTCACTACCATGGCTGCCTTGAGTAGATGTTACAGAGAACATATGGCCTGTAAAATCAGAAATATTTATTATCTAATCCTTTGTGGAAAATGTTTGCTGATCTCTGATTTTAAATGATAAATTCTCACAGGGTTATAAAATGGCTATGTTGAACCTTAATGGCCTGAACTTTTTTTCTTTAACTAATTCCAAAAGGGCAAATATTCACAGAGAATAGCTGCCCTACAGGGGAATTTATCTCATTAACCAAGTGAACTCCCAGGCTCATAAAGCATCTTGTTAAGTGACTTCATTCAGCTACTAAAACCCTCACATGCTTTGCAGGAGCACCCCGTTGAACAGGAAAGCCATGGAATAGGGAATAAAACCTCACTGTGTTGCTCTAGCTATTTTGCATCCTGTCACACAGTGCAGGGAGCATTGCAGCTCCTGAAAAAGAAAAGAAAGCACCAGCTGGTATGAACTGGGTGGCATCTCCAGTGTCATCTGGAAACTAAAGACCTCATTTGAAAACCTCATATTGTCCTGGCTCTTCATGTACCTTTGTCAGCCACTTCAAGCCAAACATTGTATTTCTGAAAACAGTTCTCTCCTTCACACACACATTGTGTGGCTCAGATATTGAAGGACCTCTGAAGTTTCTATCTCCGGAATCCACTGGGGCAGGTGGCCTCAGTAACTAAGAGCATTTGAAAGCTCACGAATCTGTCTGTGAACAGTTGTGTGATAAACTATTACTAAAGGAAAACTGTAGCAGAACATTGCCACAAAAATATATGAAAACACATTTGCATAACCAGGGTTTTTGTAGTCCACCTACAAATACTATTTGCAATCACACTAGAGATGAATTAATAGAGCTGCCTCAATATGCAGAGTGCAAGTATATTTTAGCCAGCCCTTTATAGGACTTGATATGACAAGCTCCTGCAGAGAACAACCAGAAATAAATAAATAAGCCCACAAACAGGGTAACAGTTGTTTGCCCAACTGTGGCATTAAGCCAACAATCTTGATGTTTGCCCATTCAATACAAACTGGGTAAACACAGAGAGAAAATGCCAGTCTTGGGATAATAACTCAGAGAATGGCAGCATAACAGTAAATTTAGCCATCATAATCTCATAGAATTATAAGACCTCAATTTACATCTACCCTTAAGAACCGACTCTGAACCACATTTAGATATTATATGAGTCTAATACTGCGCTGAGAGCTTAATGGGGAAGTGTAAAAGGAGAAACAATACTTGCTGAATGGCAGTTGGAAAGGCAAGCTTGCTTTTTAGAAAGCTGTAACAACTCTTAAGGTTACACATGGCAATTTTCACACATTGATATTCTCACAATTAAAGAAAAGTAATATTTAAATGATTTTCACTGCTTCCAATTTTGGCAGTACGTGGGCACAAAGCACTGAGACTTTTCGAATTAGTGGTGTGATTTTTCTGTACTGGCCTTGAACATATTGTTTGACGCTCCAGGGGACTTTGGCTGCTTGCAGAACTGAAAGACTGGGGGGGGGGTGGGGGTGGGAGAACAAAACTCCCTAAGAGACTTGAGTTTTTTCACCACTGGAATGTGTTGAAAGGAATGCTGTTCCAACTGGTATGATTCTGGTCCTGCTTTTATTCTGGGCTAGTGAAATGGACTCTGAGAAGTTCACCTCTGGTACTGGCCACTTACACTGGATGGGGAGATACTGAACATTCTCAAAAGCACGTTATTTATTTATTTTTTAATAAGAGAGAGATATAGAGAGAAAGATACAGAGCCAGGAAAACCAGAACACTGCTGAGCTCTGGTTTATGGTGGTGCTGAGGTTTGAACCTGCAACCTCAGAACCTCAGAACCTCAGGCATGAGAGAATAATAAACATTTAATAGTCACTGAAGCACTGGTTCTCAAAGCCTTGTACTGTAGCATTCATCTTAGAACAACCTTTATAGTTTGACATAAGTACAGTTTTCCAGCAACATGAACAAACTTACTAGGTCAAACTCATCTGGACCGCTCCTCCAGAATCTGTATATTTTTTGAAATATCTTAAATTGTCCACACATGTAAAAATGCCTCCCACACTGCAAAAAAACACAGTAAAGAAATACCTTCCCTTTGAGGAAGACAAATCTAGTTTTACTTATAACCTTAAGAAGTAATTTATACCTTCTCAAGTGTTCATTTACTAATAATTCAAGTTAGTGGGAAGATAACTTTTTCTTTAAAGCACACCAATTGCCTTACTCACAATAATCATGTAGTGCATAGCAGTTAATAGGACTTAGACTATATTCTGACATTTAAGGTTGTTACATTTTTTTGTAAAGTAGAAAACGTATACATTTTGACGGAAAGTACACAGAGTTATCAAGTGAACACTATTATAAATGGAAAGACATTTCGCTCAATAACCTAGCTTTTGAACAAGATTTACTTGTTTTAATCATTACCTTGATTATATGTAAACTAAGTTTTGTTGTTATTTCTAGGGTCAACTCTTGAGTTCGGTGCCTACACAACTCCACCATTCCTGGCTGTCACCTTTTTATCTTTCTTTCTTTCTTTCTTCTTTTTTTTTTTTTTGCCTCCAGAGTTATTGCTGGGGTTTGGTATATCATTATGAATCCACTGTTCCTGGGGGACATTTTTTCCCTCATATTATTGAATATGACAGAGAGAAATTGACAGGGTAGAGGAAGATAGAAAGGGGGAGAGAAAGATAGACACCTGTAGACCTGCTTCACTGCTTGTGAAGTGACACCCCCCCCCCCCCGCAGATGGGGAACTGGGAGCTCAAGTATCCTTGAGCAGGATCCTTGCACTTTGTATTATGTGTGCTCAACTCGGTGTGACCCACCCACTCCCTTTTTAATTTAATTTTATTATTTATTTATTATTATTATTTTTACCAGAGCACTGTTCAGCTTTGGTTTATGGTGGTACAGGGACTTGAACCTGGGACTTTGGAGCCTCAGGTATGAGAGTCTCTTTTCACAACCATTATGCTATTTACCCCTGCCCTATTTTATTTTATTGACTGATGGTGAGAGACAGAAGAGGAGAGGGAGAGAGAGACAGACAGAAGGAGAGACAGCTATTCCACTATTCCACTGCTCATTATGTTTTCCCACTGTAGGTGGGGATTAGGTGCTTGAGCCAGGTGCACCAACACCCAACTCCTGATAATATCTCATTTCAAAACCAATATAGTTCAGGTGCCTCTCACCTGGTGAGCCAGCCCCTCAAACTCAGAGAATGAATAAAAGACCACCAGCCTCATATATCATAATCTCCCAAGTGGATTCCAGTCTTCCTCTTTGCATAGTAGATGTTGCCAACATTCCTGTGCAGGGGCTCCCTTCTGAGCCTGAATGAGGTTGACATAGTCTGGTAACTCCTATTTCATTTTGCTTCCCCTCTATCTTTCTTTTAGCAGGCCCTACAATTACACCAGCTACAAGGAGCTCTTTTAGAACAAGCTTCAGTGAAGGTCTGATAGTCACAATTATTTATAGGGAAATTATAGCTCTTCTCCAACTAGGCCATCGCTTGAGTCTTATGGGAGTTATCACAGTGAGGTTGCCACCAAGTTCTCTTGCAGTGAACACTGAAACCCAGATACAAGGACTGCTGCTGTTAGGGGTTGGGATGGGTGGGGGGGAGAAGGACAGCTTATAGTGAGAGACAGAGGCAGAGAGAAACTGAGAGAAAGGCAAGACATATAGAGACTAAAATTATCTTTGGAGACAGAGAGAGAAAAAAAATGGAAAAAGGGGATCAGGTAGAGGTGGAAGACAGAAATAGGGGAGTGGAGAGATAGACAAAAGGGACACAAAGACTGAGATGAGGGAGTAAGAGAAGTTGTTTAGGTGGCCTGGGATGTGGCACAGTGGATAAAATGTTGAACTATCAGGCACGAGGTCTCAAATTTAATCCCTATAATCAAATATTCCAATGATACTTAGGTCCTCTCTCATTTTCTTTTATAAATAAATATTTTAAAAGGAGAGATAACTTATAAAATATATCATTTTAAAAAAGGGGAAGTGTTAAAACAATTCTCGACCAGCCTCCTTTAGGAAAGAGAAACTCAAACCTTCAGAATCGCAGTGGCTGAATGGGGCTTCATCCACACACCAGGATGTGCATCACTGCTTACAGAAATTGATCAGTTTTTTCTTTTTTTTTAATTCCCCAAACAGGGACTGAGCATCTACTAAGTATCCAGTACACCACTGGGCCCAGCGTTGAGCACTGATGGAGTGTGCTTCAGGCCCTCCTGTAGGATGTGTGTCAGCAGGTTGCATTCTCATAATGACAATCTTTCTCTCATTCCTGTGTCTAAGTAATAAATGTCAGCTGGGAAAGGAAAAATTCTAATGCAAAACTCCATTTAAATATTGTAAATGGTCTTGAGTGAATGGTGATGGTTAGTTTTGCACATGCCTAGTTACCTTGTCACTATGTCTTCAAGTACTAGTAACTAGTAACTAACTGTGTGGAGTCAGCAAAGTTTGTCTACTTCCATGGAATATATATTAGCCTGCTATAGGAAAATTTTGTAGGTTGCATGACTGATTTCCACATACTTTTGGTGACTATCCTTCCTAATTCTTTCTTTGGAAAGCATTTCATAGCTTCATTTTTCTCATGAATCCTTCATCATCTTCATAAATTTTTAGCCAGGCATCTCGGTTTATCCCACATCTACAGACCTCTATGCAATCTGTAGATGCCTGAAATATTTTTAAAAAGTTTCTATTAGTGATTTTATAAAGATTAACAAGCTTGTAGATAACAAGGGTACAATTGTAATTGTAATAGGGGTACAATTTCATATATTTCCCACCACCAGAGTTCTGTGTCTCATCCTCTCCATTGGGAGCTTCCCTATTCTTTATCCCTCTGGGAGTATGGACCAAAATTCTGTATGGAGTGCAGAAAGTGGAAGGTTTGGTTTCTGTAATTGCTTCTATGCTGAACATGGATGTTGGCAGGTGAATCCATATCCTCAGCCTGTTTCTATATTTCCCTAGTGGGGCAGAGCTCTGGAGAGGTGAGATTTCAGGACACACTGGTGAGGCCACCTGCCAGGGAGGTCAGGATGGTGTCATAGTAGTGCCTGCAACTTGGTGCCTGTAAAGTGACAAAATGTAAAGAAGGAGAAACTGTTTAATAAAGAGAAACCCAAAGGTAGGAATAGGACAGATGATATTAGGGATCTTTATGTGGGAAGAAGCTAGGAAGTTTACTTTAGGTAGGTTCCAAGGGGCTCATGACTTTAGTAATTTTTGCCTGAGCCTGATAGCTAACATGCAGGTGGACTAAAAGTATTGTCTGGGAAGATGGTGTCAGAATTGAGAATAGGACTAGAAAGATGGATTATGGAGGGTAGAGAGTAGCTCTCAAATATGAGGAATGTATATAAATACTATTAACTATTAACCCCACCGATATGACCTAAGGCCCATATATTTTCAAGAGCCTGTGTAACCTCTACATCCCCATCAGTCTGAGCTTGCAGTCCATGGTTTCAGCTAAGAACATTCTAGGCTGCACTCATTTCAGGACCAGTCTTTCTTGAGTGGCATAATAGATTGACCTAGACTCCCTTTGGAGAGTCAGGCAGCCCCTACCATTATTACTTTATAATGAGAGCAAGATCCTGGAGAGACCCACAAGGCATCTTATGATGATATTCCTGATGAAAGTGACCAGTGATGGTGGAGAGAGAGATCTGCTAGAGGTCTAGGCCCATCATATCTATGTGGGAATCCGTGGATTCCCTGACTTGAGCCCCTGATGATGGAGTGATGCATGAACTATTAAATTTTAACTTTATGGACAAGCATCATTTATTACTTCCAGCCAATTAAGTCTATTTTATTTAGCCCACTATTGGTTCTCTGTACTTATTTATTCATTAATCATACACATATTTATTGTATTCTGACTGTCTACCAAGCACTAATCCAGGTGCTGAGAATACAGGAGAGATTGAAATAAAGTTTCTATTTCAGAGAAGTGAGATTTAGTCCCAGAAGGGTAGGGGGTTGTTGTCTACCATGGGAGGTGGTAAAAAGTGCTTATCAGGTAGATAAAGCTTGGAAAGGAACAGAAAACAACCAGAGGTATAGTGCAGTTTTAGATTGTGTGATCAGAAGAGTCAGAAAAAGGATGGTATCCTTGTGGATGTCAGTGGGATAGAAATTGTAAGCAGAAGAAATGATAAGCAAAAGTACAGCGTGGCTGACTGGCAAGAAAATTCACCCAGGAAGCTGCCTACTTTGCTATGTGGGCTACCCAGATTTGGGGCTGACCTCCAAAACACTGGCAGAAGCTTTGGAGCTGTGATGTCTTTCCTTCTGTCTCTGTCTATCTGAAAAAGTCAGGCCAGAATGGTGAAGCCCCCAACAATGACAATAAAAATGCTGTGTGGCATAGATACATTTATGATGTGTGAGACTGTACGTAAGTTTGGCTGCACAGGACCTTGGAGGATGTAGAAGAATTTACCATAAAAGTGGCCAAAGTAAGCATTCTAGCTGTTTGGTATGAGTGATGAGTGGGACACCAAGAAAAGCAAAACCATCTAGTCTCTAGTTAGGTAAATTTTTTTTGTTTTGTTTTGTTTTCCCTAGAGGACTGTTGTTTTTGGTGGGCTGGCTTCATGGGCGGGTAACAGATGACCAGGGACTCATGGTTGAGCTGTACGCAGTATCTCTTTATTCATGCAGGACGCAGCGCAATCTATACCAAGCTAAGCTAAACTAAACTAAAGTACCCTAAAACTCACAATGCTGTCTTTATATATACTTGCCAAGTAGGGTGGAAACAGGATGTGACATAGAGAGGGTGGAGAGAAAAGTGACTGGTGAAAATCAGAGTGTGACAAGGAGAGGGGGCGGGGCAAAAACATATCATGAACCAGTGGGGATTGAACCAATGCCCTGCAGTGGTTATGTAAATAGAATACAGTGGTTATGTAAATAGAATACAGTGTTAAGCAGGGGGTATTAAACCAATGAAACAGAAGGGGTTTTTAGAAGCATACCAACAGAGGACTTCTCAGTTCTGACTTCTAGATTGAACCTGGGAACTTTGCTGCCTCAGGCATGAAAGTCTTTTTGCATAACCAGTTTGTTGGACTGGTTTTTTTTTTTTCTTTCTGATTTTTATGAAATCAGAAAGACCCAGGACATGATTGCGTCCAAATTGACCAAGTCTATCTCAGCTGATAGTTCTTTATCCCTTAGGAGATTTTCCTCTGGCACTTGCCATAGGACATTTGTTGGATTTCATGATAAGATTCCTCTGTGTTTTTTTTTTCCAAGTATATTTTGTTTTACAAACAGGTGGTGTTAGTAGTGAGAAGGAATGTGGGATGTTACTCAAATAACATGCTTTAGCAAGCACTGCAGTGGCAGGAAACATTCTCTCTCTCTCTTTCTTTCTTTCTTTCTTCCTTTCTTTCTTTATTTTTGTAGTGAACAGCATTATGGGTTTCTTTCATCATCTGTCTGAAAACTTAAAACGAGTAATTGGAGAATTATCCATAGTGGTCAGGCCTAAAACTTTCCTGCTGAGTTTATTCTTGTTCCTTGCTAGAGTTAATCTCAACTGACTATTAATTAGACTGAGTATTAACCAGCTAAGTGCTGAAAGGGCAACAGTGACAGATACTAACAGCGAGCAGGGAGAATTCTCCTTTCAAAGGACTCTTAACAATATTGTAAAATGGTATGTTCAATTGTTGAGAGCTGATGTGATCTCATCTCAGATGGCTACAGGGAAATATTCAGCTTGTTAGCCTCTATGCCGCTAGTTTGAGTTGAATTGAATTCAGCAGTGATTTCAAAATTCTTTTACTTTTTAGTCTAATAGGAGAAAACCAAATAATGCTTCAAAGTTACCCCAAAAGAAAAAAAAAGAGGTGTTCACCTGTTCTCTTTCTTCAGTCTATTACATAAAAAAGAAACAGGATGAAAAACAAGATGAATATATCCAGCAGGTGACTATCCTGTTAATATGCAAACATTACCATGTAGTCAAGCCTCAGGCCACCACCTGGGAGGACCTAAAGGGGGAAGGGAAGTTTCACTAGTAGTGGAACAGTGCTAGGGAGTCTCTCTCTCTCCTGCTTTCTATCTCTTTCACTCTCTAGTTATAAGGAAAAAAAAAAAAAAAGGTCTGCCTGAGTGGTGGTGTCCTACAGGCCCGAATCCTTAGTGATAGTTCTGGTGGCAAAACAAACACACAACTTATTATATGAACACCACACACCTCGATAGCTTTAAAAATTCAGTACAGTGGTCCAGAAGGTGGCACAGTGGATATAGTATTGGACTCGCATGCATGAGGTCTGGAGTTCGATCCCCGGCAGCACATGTACCAGAGTGATATCTGGTTCTTTCTCTCTCTCCTCCTATCTTTCATTAATAAATAAATAATTAAAAAAAAAATTAGTACAATAATCCACCTGCAGGGGGAAAGCTTTGCAAGTGGTAAAGCAGTGTTGCAGGTGTCTCTCTGTCTCTTTTCCTCTCTATCATCCCCTTCCCTCTTGATTTCTGGCTGTCTCTATCCAATAAATAAATAAAGATAATATACCTTTTCCTATTTCTAATTTTATTGTATTTATTTATTATTAGAGATATAGAAAGAAATTGAGAGCAGAGGAAGAGATAGGGAGAGAAACAGAGAGACACCTGATAATACACTTTTTTTTTAAAATATATTTTGCCAACTTTCCACTGTTCATTCATGTGGGGACAAACACCCTACCAGAGGTGCTAATTCACTGTAAGAAAAGTTTTCTAAGTTGATGATACGGGCTGATGTAAGTACTCTTTTAGTTTTTCAGTATAAGATTGCACATATGTTTTTACACTTTTTTTCCTTTTTCTTTTTCTCTTTCCTTTTCTTTTGTGATTTTTTTTATTTTAGGGGAATTAATGTTTTACATTCAACAGTAAGTAAAATAGTTTGTACATGCATAACATCCCCCATTTTCCCATATAACAATACAACCCCCACTAGGTACTCTGAATCCTTCTTGGATCTGTATTCTTCCCACCCTCCCACCCCAGAGTCTTTTACTTTGGTGCGATACGCCAATTCCAGTTCAGGTTCTACTTGTGTTTTCTTTTTCTGATCTTGATTTTCAACTTCTGCCTAAGAGTGAGATCATCCCATATTCATCCTTCTGTTTCTGACTTATTTCACTCAACATGATTTTTTCAAGGTCCATCTAAGATTGGCTGAAAACGGTGAAGTCACCATTTTTTATAGCTGAGTAGTATTCCATTGTGTATATATACCACAATTTGCTCAGCCACTCATCTGTGGTTGGACACCTGGGTTGCTTCCAGGTTTTGGCTATTACAAATTGTGCTGCTAAGAACATATATGTACACAGATCTTTTTGGATGGATATGTTGGGTTCCTTAGGATATATCCGCAGGAGAGGAATTACTGATGATGTTAATTCTACCAACCCATGAACATGGAATATTTTTCCACTTCTTTGTGTCTTTTTCAATTTCCTTGAGTAGTGACTCATAATTTTCAGTATACAAGTCTTTCACTTCTTTGGTTAGGTTTATTTCTAGATATTTTTTTTAATTCAGTAAAATGATACTTCCCACTTCTCTCCTTCTTCAAAGTTCAGATAGACTTTTACTTCACAATATTTTCAGAGCAACTGTACTGACTGTTTACACCAGTAAGACTAGAAAACCCCAGGAGGCAAAGGTATAGCTGTGCAACAAATTTTCACAGATTAAGTGACTTAATAGCAACATGCATTTATTACTTTGTGGTTTCCATGCATCAGGAATCCAAGACATAGCTGAACTGAGCTTTTTGATCAGTAACTCATATACTATAACCAAAGTACAGATTTGGTTTTCATCTGGAACTCAGGATCCTTTCCTAAATGGGTATGATTATTGGCTGAATTTTTTTTTTCTTGCACTGCAGAAACTCATTGTGACTTGCTTATCTGAAGTCCATTAAAGACACTGCTTCATCTTTGGCTATTAGATTCACCTTAAAAAAAAGAAAAAAAGAGGGAGTCGGGCTGTAGCGCAGCGGGTTAAGCGCAGGTGACGCAAAGTACAAGGACCGGCATAAGGATCCCGGTTCAAACCCCGGCTCTCCACCTGCAGGGGAGTCCCTTCACAGGCGGTGAAGCAGGTCTGCAGGTGTCTATCTTTCTCTCCTCCTCTCTGTCTTCCCCTCCTCTCTCCGTTTCTCTCTGTCCTATCCAACAACGACGACAACAACAATAATAACTACAACAATAAAACAACAAGGGCAACAAAAGGGAATAAATAAATAAAATAAAAAAAAATAAAAAAGAAGCTAACTTGAGGGCTAAGGAGATAGCATATTGATGATGCAAAAAGACTTTATTGTTTGAGGCTTTGAGGTCATAGACTTGTCCCCTGTACCACCATAAGCCAGAGATGAGTAGTGTTTTGATAAAAACAAATAAAATAATTAAATGCATGGAAATAAAAATTAATTTGATTTGTTTGGGTCCACTGAGAATAATTTCACTTCTGATGAACTAAAGACCAACTAATGTGGAAAGTTAATTACATCTGAAGATGCAATGAATGTGGATCCTTTTTATGCAGCACTTATGTTTTTATTAGTGATTTGATATTGATTTGCAAAATTACGAGATAACAGGGGTTTAACTCCACACTTTTCCTACCACTAAAGTTGTGTGTCCCCATTTACTCCATTGGAAACTGTAGTAGTTCTCTCAAGGTCACAGATATGGGTTGACTATTATTTCTATAACTAATCATATTTATGTATATATGCCCACTTTTTTCCCCTGTGGTACTGCCTTCTCTTCCTTTCCAAGTCATACCTACACTTATTACTACTTCTGAATATCCTTCTTTCTTCCTCTTCTCTCTCTGGTCCCTGATAGAGTTGGAGTTCAGAACCCTCTTGTAATCTTCCCCTAACATTTCTCCTCTTCTGGGAGTATGGACCAAAAATCTCTATGGGGTGCAGAAGGAGGAGTGATCAGTGATGGTGGAGAGAGGGATTTGTTAGAGGTCTAGGCCCATATTTTCTATGGGGGAATCAAATGTTTATCCTTTTTTAAAAAAAATTCTATTTGCAAAAAGGAACACTGAAACAACCATAAGATAAGAGGGGTACAACTCCACAAAGTTCCCACCACTAGAACTCCATATCCCACCCCCTCCCCTGATAGCTTTCCTATTCTTTAACCCTCTGGGATTTTGGACCCAGGGTCATTATGGGATGCAGAAGGTGGAAGGTCTGACTTCTGTAATTGCTTCCCCATTGGACATGGGCATTGACAGGTCTATCCATACTCCCAGCCTCTCTCTCTCTTTCGCTAGTGGGGCAGAGCTCTGGGGATGGGGGGCTCCAGGACACATTGGTGGGGTCATCGGCTCTGGTAAGTACGGTTGGCATCATGGTATCGTCTGGACCTTAGGCTGAAAAAAGAGTTAACATATAAAGCCAAACAAGTTGTTGACTAATCGTGAACCTAAAGGCTGTAATATTGCAGATGAAGATTTGGTGTCTCTGTTTTGAAGATAGCTAGTAGGCCTATTTTATTTATATTTCAAAGGGCCCATGAGTAT
The DNA here is from genome assembly GCF_950295315.1 of Erinaceus europaeus. Lineage (NCBI taxonomy): Eukaryota > Metazoa > Chordata > Mammalia > Eulipotyphla > Erinaceidae > Erinaceus > Erinaceus europaeus. Next base: position 46,100,251 of record NC_080165.1, read on the forward strand.
AGTAGTTTTTTCCTGAGCCTGACCTCTGATATGCAGGTAGACTCAGGTTATTGTCTGGGGAGATGATGTCATGGCTGGGAAAAGGGCTAGAAAGTTGGATCAGGGAAGGGAGTAGCTTCCAAATATGGGAAAAGTGTATAAATATTGCTGACTGTAAACCCCATCGATTTGATCTGGGGCCCATATTCAGCAGCCAAATGTGTATCTTAGTTGCATCCTTTTTGCCATGTAATGTCATGTAATCATTATGGTGATACTCCATCATAATTACAGGGCTTACCTCCATTCAAAGAGATCAAGTGTCTGTGTACCAAGGTCTATGACATTTAGCAGCTCCCCCTACCCCTAGATTTCTGCCTACCTCAGGGAGACAAAAAGAAATAAATGCAGGGAAGGGATAATATTTGTCTATTATTTACTATACATAATTCCTTGTAAGTGACTAAATTTCACCCCTGAATGTAAACAATTGGGTTTGATTTGTTTTATGTTATTTTCTTCCTTGAGACCATTCATAAGGTTTTGAATGATCTTAAAAATACTGTAATGGTACCAGTTATAGTTTCTAGATTTTTAAGTTTGTGTTCTGCCATTTCCAAAACATTTTACATATGTCACATGAAAATTTTATGACATCTGTAAAAAGTAGGTATTACAGTGCCTATCTTGTGGATGAAAAGGAGATCAACTTACTTAGAAGTCTGAAGTAGCATACCTAATAAGGAAGGGGTTAATATTCAGAAGCAGAGCTATCCAATTCTAAATTTAGTGTCATTGAGAAGAAATAAAAAAGAGCAAAATGCAAATAGTAAGGAACCTGGTTTTGTATTTATAGAAGTACATGCATTAAGGATAGCTGTCATCCTCTCTGGTTTTTTGGGACATGCTTTCTGTTAGCAGGATTGCATAGGAAAAAACAAGCAAATATGTCAAATATATATTTCAACTCTAAGTATTATCTGTTAATTAGAAACACTATTCTCCTTATCCACTGTTCTTCTCTTTATATTTCAAAGACTAGAACAGGATGAGGAGATAGCATAGTGGTTATGAAAGGAGGCTTTCATGCTTGAAGTTCCAAAGTCCCTGGTTAATCCCTACCTCCAACCAACACCATCAACCAGAATTCAGCAGTGTTCTGGTCAAATGAAAAACACATAAACAGAAAAAAACAAAGACTAGAACAATGTTGAATAATTGTGCACAGCTCAATTTTGTCTCTGTGGTTAAATTCCAGATTGGCAGAGTCAAAATGCATCTGAAAATATGAAAATGTGTGTACACTTTTTCATATTTCCATACACGTGTACACGGTGACACTTCCTAAGAATTCAATTGTATGTGACTTCACTATCTGATTTGACTAAAAGGGATAAGACAGGTAGCATAGAGAATAAATGCTGGAGGTTCAACAAAAGTTATTGTTAAGATAATGTGCTCAAGCTGTTCTGTCTCTAGTTTTACTCTCACGGAGCCCCTCCTTAAACAGCAACATCTCCAAACTACAGGGCTAAATAATTAATGTTGCCACCAGGGGGCAATAATACCGCAGTGGTGCTGGGATAGTAATAGACTTGTCACTATTGTGTCCAAATCATCTACAGAAATAAGTTTAGGTGAATGGATTTTGTGCTACTAATTGTCTACTATACAATGAAGTACTAATACACTAATTGCATTTCTGCCTTAAAGTAAGATTAACAGTCAGCCTGTACAGTTCGGCAGGGTTTTAGAAAAGCACTTGGTCCCCCTTCTCCTTTCTGTTTATAAGGAAATTAGTTTGGGAATTAAGATTAAAATTATAGGTAGCCTTAGAGTAATTGAGGGAAGTGAAATAGGAAGTAGGTGAGGAAGGTATCTAGGTCTAAGTAGAAACTATTTGATTAAGTACTTTATGGTATCCTTTTTAGGTCTTTCTACTTGCATGTTGTACTTAGTGAGTCACAGCAAACTGTTGTGCACTTTTACTTTAAGGTATATAATTTCCCCTAACTTATAGATGCGTGTGCACATGTGCTCTTATCTCACGGGCCCTGGTCTATATCTAGGTTCTGTGGCTTTGTTAAGGAAGTGTAGCACCTGAAATGGAATTAGGGATTCCTATGAGCTAGGAAAGTCCTCCCTTAAGTAATGAAGCTGAAGGGTTGACATTCCATGCTTGGCATCTCTGGACACAATCCAAAGTGAAACATGTTGAGGTTGCACTGATTTGGTTGAGATCAGCAGATGCAGTATCAAATGATATGAACTGAGAGAAGCACAAAGGAAAGTGAGCCATGCCACAGAGGTTCCCGGACTGGGGAAATCCTCAATCACTCAAAGGCTAAACTTGTCAGATAAAGAAAAGACTAGAAAAGGTGAATAAGGGCAAGAGATGACATACTTTTTAAAAAAAAAATTTTTTATTTATAAAAAGGAAACACTGACAACAACCATAGGACAAGAGGGATACAACTCCACACAATTCCCACCACCAGAACTCCATATCCCATCCCATCCCTGATAGTTTTCCTATTCTTTATCCCTCTGGGGGTGTGGACCCAGGGTCATTATGGGGTGCAGAAGGTGGAAGGTCTGGAGATGACATACTTTAATGATGGCTCTTTTGGTCACTGCCAGACCACCCCATCATTCTGGGCCCTATTCAGGGAATCTTGAGATTCCCACATAGGGAATTCCCTCTCTCCACCTTCACTGGTCATCTCCATCAGGAACAATATAGTGAACTTTCTTGTGGGCCTCACAGGACGTTGCCCTCAATGTGAAACAACAATGGTAGGGACTATCCCCATTCTCTAAAGGGAGGCTGGAATGACATACTCTGCCACTCAAGGAAGATGAGTACTGAAATGAATGCAACCTAGAATGTTCCTACCTATAATCACAGAGTGTGAGCTCAGACCTATAGGAATGCAAAGGTTGCATAGGCTTCTGTGCTGAATATGGGCCACAGATCAGATCTATGAGATTTATAGTTAAAGGTATTTATATACTTTCCCCATATTTGGGAGCTACTACTTTTTGATCCTATTTTCAACTCTGACACCATGTCTCTAGACAATACTTTTAGCCCACCTGCATGTTTGCTGTTGGCCACAGGCAAAAAATCAGTAAAGTCATGGGCCCCTTAGAATATACCTAAAGTGGACTTCCTAGCTTTTTCCCCAAATCTCATCTACACTATTCTTACCTTCTAGGTTCCTGATCATTAAGCAATTTGTTCTTATATCTTAATGCTTTTCAGACACCAAGTTGCAAATGCTACGCCAAGGTTACTTGCCTGGCCAGACAACTTCACCAATGTGTCCTGGAGCACCACCTCTCCAGAGCCCCGCCCCACTAGGGACTGAAACAGTCTGGGAGTATGGATTGACCTGCCAAAGCCCATGTCCAATGGAGAAGCAATTATAGAAGAGAGACCTTCCACCTTCTGCACCACATAATCATTATGGGTCCATGCTCCTAGAGGGATAAAGAATAGCAAAGCTAGGAGCAAGCACCAGTGTAAGGATCCTGGTTCAAGCCCCCGGTCCCCCACCTGCAGGGGAGTTGCTTCACAGGCAGTGAAGCAGGTCTGCAGTTGTCTATCTTTCTCTCCCCTCTCTGAGTTCCCCTCCCCTCTCCATTTCTCTCTGTTCTATCTAACAATGACGGCATTAATTACTACAACAACAAGCAATAAGGGCAACAAAAGGGAAAATAAATAAAATTTTTAAGAAAGAATAACAAAGCTTCCAATGAATGGGATGAGATATGGAACTCTGGGGATGGGGACTGTACCCCCCTCTTATCCTATTGTCTTGCCTATTATTATTAAATCAATTAAAAAAATAATTACAGGGTAGGGGCAGGCAGAGATAGGTGCACAAAGAAACAGGAGATAGAAAGATAGAAATGATAGGACAGATCTTCCAGATAAGAAAAATCAGGATCAGAGACCAGGAAAGTTGATTTCCTAGCACCATCCTCTTAGAAACAAGATTGGGACTCAGAGATCCTGAGTCTTACCTGCTAGAAACTTTACAAGGTCAGCCAATCTTCTCAATGAAGAACATTACCTTCAGCATTCAACGCAGGGCCACTGAATTCCTAATATCAGCCTGCTAGGTCTGGGGTATACTGGGGATGAAGATGAAGATAATAATTACATGATTTCTGCCTCAAAGAATTTAGAATCTCGTAGGGCTAGATAATAATAAATTAATGATCAGACAAACCTCTAACCACAAATTGTGTTAGGACATATAAAGGAAAGTACAAGTTGGTATGATATTATGTAATGGGACAACAGGGTATGTGTCAGAAACTGACTATTAACTTGATGCTTTGGGAGAGAGACAAACAAACAAACAAAAGACGTTTCAGGATAGTAATCAGGAAGATAGCTCAACTAGGGGAAGAGGCTCAATTTTTAATAAATACCAAGTATTTATTGCACATGTGGTAGCCTGGGTTCAATTCCCAGGACTGTGTATGTCATAGTATTCCTCTAGTTTCTCTCACTTATAAAAATTCATATTTTTAAAAAAGATATTCCAGGCTGACTTTAGGGTATACAAAATTATAGGTGGAAAGTATAGTGCCATGCAATGCAAAATTCTTTCTAGGCCATGAAGGCTTTGAAATTTCATTACAAGTACAACAGTAAGTTTTGAAGAGTTTTGTACAGAGGATTGGCAAAGATGCAATTATATTTTTTATAAGATCTGTCTGATTTCTATTTAGAGAAAAATTGAAAGCAAACATGAGTTGAAGCAGGGAGACTAATTAGGAGGCTGTCATAGTCATCAGGAGTTAAACAGTGGAAGATTAGTGGTGAAGATGGGAACAAGAAAGCAGATTTCAGATGTGTGTTGAGTGAAACTAGGTAAGATCCTTTGTTGTGTTGGATGTTGAAGGTTAAGGGAGAAGGAGATATCTAGGATGTTCCCTCAGATATTTAGCCTATGACAAGGTGAATAGAAATTACACTCAGTGAATTGGAGAAGGCAGGATGAAGAATAGATTCAGTTTTAGACATAACTCAGCATGTCAGGAAGACATCTAAATCATAATATAGTGTTGAAGCCCAGGAAAAGATATAAGCTAGAGGTTCCTTTGCAGAACAGCACCATGGGATCAGAGATTGCTTGGGATAATAGAAGAGAAAGTGAATCCTGATTCCAGGAGGATGGCAACATTTAGGAACCAGGCAGGAAATGGTTACATGGAAGAGTGCTTGTGAAGGTATCATCAGATATGTATAAAAAAACAGTAGGAGGGAATGAATGCGGTGTACCTGGTTGAGCACACATGTTACAAAGTGCAAGGAGCTGGGTTCAAGCCCCAGTCCTCCACCTGCAGGGGAAAAGCTTTGCGAGTATTGAAGCAGTACTGCAGGTGTCTCTCTGTCTCTCTTTCTCTCTATATATCCCCCTTACCTCTCAGTTTCTCTCCTTATCTATCCAATGAACAAATAAAGATAATTTTAAAAATCTTTAAAAATAGTAGGAAAATATGAAATGATGGCAGCTTAAAAAAAAAAAGGAGGAGCAGTAATGTAGACAGAAAAATCCACTACTCAAAAGCTGTTGAGTGATTACTAAATAAATCATGCTAAGAAAAGTTAGACTAAACAATATAGAGACCATTGTTACCTTCCTTAGGGCACACTCAATTAAGTGGCAGAATGGAAGCCAAATGAGTAGGTCAGAAGAAGAAACTTAGACCTCTGACAAATCCCTTTCTCCACCATCACTAGTTATCTCTGTCAAGGAACAGCATGTGGACCATCTTGTGGACCTCTGCAGGACCTTGCCCTCAATGTGGAACAACAGCGGTAGGGACTGTCCCACTCTGTAAAGAAAGGCTGGGACAACATAATCTGCCACTCTAGGAGGATGGGTCCTGAAATGAGTGCAGCCTAGAATGTTCCTAGCTATGACCACAGAATGTGAACTCAGACCTACAAGGATGCAGAGGCCACACAGGCTCTTGTGCTGAATATGGACCCTAGATCACATCGATGGAGTTTAAAGTTAATGGTATTTATATACTTTTCCCATATTTGGAAGTTATTCTCTTCCCTGATCCAGTTTTCTAGTCCTATTTTCTACTCTGACACCATCTCCCCAGACAATATCTTTAGCCTACCTACACGTTTGCTGTTGGGCTCAGGCAAAAACTAGTAAAGTCATGGGCCCCTTGGAATATACCTAAAGTAGACTTCCTAGCTTTTTCCAAAATGGAGACCCCAAATCTCATCTGTTCTGTTATTACCTTTTAGGTTCTTTATTATTAAATAATTTGTTCTGCTTCATATATTAATATTCTTCAGCCACCTAGTTGCACGTACTACCATGACACCAACCTGACTTTTCTGGACAGATGACCTTACCGTTGTGTCCTGGAATTCCACCTCTCCAGAGCTCTGCCCCACTAGGGAAAGATAGAAACAATCTGGGAGTATGGATCAACCTACCAATGCCCATACGCAGTGGAGAAGCAATTACAGAAGCCAGACCTCCCACCTAAAGATCTTTGGTCCATACTCTCACAGGGATAAAGAACAGGAAAACCTCCAGTGGACAGGATGGGATGCAAAACTCTGGTAGTGGGAATTGTGTGGAATTGTACCCCCTTCCACTTAACCTATGATCTTGTCCATCATTATTAAATCAATAAAAAATAAAGAAAAACAAAAAAAGAAAGAGTGGACATACAATACTCATACATAAGCCATGGCTGAATGTGAATGTTGAAGCAAAAGTTTAGAAGGAACTATGGAAGGGCATTTTAATGATTTTTAGAATAAGAAACAGATTTTTAAGTAATACGCAAAAAGGATAAATCATAAGAGGTAAAGTCGATAACAATTGGCAATTATAATGTTAATTAAATGAAGGACTTCCAATTCAGCAAGAATGTACAAAATAAGTCATATACACCTTGCCAACATGACCAAAGATATGAATAATTTTTCAAAACATGCTTAAAATCTGGAAATAGCAAAAACCTAGAAATCATTCAGATGACCAACTCCAAGAGAATTAATATGGGAGTCAGGCAGTAGCACAGCTGGTTAAGCACACGTGGTGGCGCAAAGCACAAGGACCAGTGTGAGGATCCCAGATTGAGCACCCGGCTCCCCACCTGCAGGGGAGTCACTTCACAGGCGGTGAAGCAGGTCTGCAGGTGTCTCCCTGTCTTCCCCTCCTCTCTCCATTTCTCTCTGTCCCATCCAACAATGACAACATCAGTAACAACAACAATAATAATAAAAACAAGAGCTACAACAGGGAAAATAAATAAATATAAGATAAAATATAAAAAAGAGAATTAATATATAACTTGTGACACCTTTATTAAAAAGAAAGTTAAGCATCATATCATGTAATAAAGGTGACTGGAAATTATATGGATAACTCATACAGTTAACACTGTTCCCTGAGTTAATGAAATGTCCATTTATATACAACTCAAGAACTTTATTTAGAAATAGGAACACAAAGATATAAAGAAAAGCTAAAATTAGAACTACTTACAGGTGGTCAGTAGTCTTGGACACAGAAAGAAAGGCTGAAGACTCTTTCAGTACAGACTTTTCAGCAGCATTTATTTTTTTTTTACACGGGTGCATTATTTTAATAAAAATCATAAAAAGAATTTTTAAAAGTAAAGAAGTGAATAAATGGAGACTACATGAAGGCTAGCAGAAAAGTTTTTTTTGTGTGTGTGTCCTGAATGGAAATCTGGAGAGGGTAATTAGTTGATGTGGAAGACAGGATTTTGGAAGCATTGTTAGTTTTGATTACTTTTTTTTTTTTGTAGCAGATTTAATACAAATGGGGAGAAATCATTCAAAGGTGAAGAACGTTAAGGGGATAACCCAGATTATGGTCCTGAGAAGTAGGAACCACAATATCTTTTGAGAAGACACTGATTATTAAATAATAAGAATGATGATGGTGGAAAATGTTGATGCATATATGCACAGACTTTTCTTCAGGTATTGGGTAACGTTCCTATCTGATGGATTCAACTTTTTTTTCTTTTTGGTGTGAGCAGACCTCACATGCCCACAAATATATCTGGGGAGGAAAAGTAAGAGCTTTTAGAGTGAGACCTTATGAATATAGTCATTATGGAGTTGGGCCACACTGGCTATCCATTTGAGGTTGGCAATCAGGAGTTTATAGTGATAGTAAATTTCTTGTAAAATCAGTTCAGCTAGAGCTTTTCTCAATTCAACTTTTTTTTTTTTTATTAAAGTAACATTGCATTAAACATCATGTAAGTTTCAGGTGTGTGTCACTGAAAATCAACTTGTATATATATCACATAGGATTTATTGCAAAATTCCACTCCACATTTTTTTACTATGTATTTGTCCATTTGTATTGATTGATGCATACTCTTTCTTCATTTTTATTGGTTTATATTCCAAAAGATTATACACTTTATGAGTAAAGTCTTATGATCCTTTTTTATTATAATAACTAATCTCACTAAGCATGCAAAACTCTAATTCCATCCATGTTGTTATAAAGATGAATTTCATCTTTTTTATTATTTTTATTTATGTATTGGATAGAGACAGCTAGAAATCAAGAGGGGAGTAGGAGAGAGAGAGGGAAAGAAACAGAGAGACACTTGAAGCACTGCTTTACCAGTTGGGAAGCTTTCCCCCACAAGTGGAAACTGGGGGCTTGAACTTCTGCCCTTGTACATTGTAATATATGGCCTCAACCAGGTAAGCCACCATCTAGCCCCTTATTCATTTTTTAATTGAATAGTATTATTTATATATAACTTATATTAAAGTTTTCTTTGATTTGAAGTAATTCTGGTTAATGGAACTGATACGTGCTAGTGGTACAATTTCACATCTCTTTAAAATGCACATTAATAAAACACGCCCCAAGATCGAAGTGCCAATACACCTCTACCACAGCCTACTAGATCCACTCCACTGTTTTAACCTCTCCACTCCCCATTTTGATAGTTTTAGTTTTTCAAAAGTGTAAATATTTGTTCAAGTTGGTCTGTTTCCTTTCTCTCTCTCTGTCTTTTTCTTTCTTTCTTTCTTTCATTTATTTATTTTAAAAGGGAGACATTAACAAAGCCGTAGGATAGGAGGGGTACAACTTCACACAATTTTCCCACCACCAGATCTCTATATCCCATCCCCTCCCCTGATAGCTTTCCCATTCTCTATCCCTCTGGGAGTATGGACCCAAGGTCATTGTGGGTTACAGAAGGTGGAAGGTCTGGCTTCTGTAATTGCTTCCTCGCTGAACACGGGCGTTGACTGGTCAATCCATACTCCCAGTCTGCCTCTCTCTTTCCCTAGTGGGGTGGGTCTCTGGGGAAGCAGAGCTCCAGGACACATTGGTGGGGTCATCCGTCCAGGGAAGTCTGGTTGGCATCATGCTGGCATCTGGAACCTGGTGGCTGAAAAGAGAGTTAACATACAAAGCTAAACAAGTTGTTGAACCATTATGGACCTGAAGGCTGGAATAGTGCAGATGAAGTGTTGGGAGGTACTCACTGCAGACTATTGTGTACTTCTGCTTTTAGGTATATATTTTGCCCTAGTTTATGAATATGTGTGAACATATGCTCTATCTCATAAAACCTGGTCTATATCTAGGTTTTGGGATTTTTTTAGGAAGTGAACTGCCTGGAATGGAATTAGAGAATACTATGAAAGGAAAGGTCTCACCCGAGTAATGAAGCTGAAGGGTTGTCATTCCACACCTGAAGTCTTTGGACACAATCTGAAGCGAAGCATGCTGGGGTGGCACTTGTTGCATTGATTAGGTTGTGATCTCTTTCTTTCTCTCTTCCTTTCTTCCTTTCTTCCTTTCTTTCTTTCTTTCTTTCTTTCTTTCTTTCTTTCTTTCTTCCTTCCTTCCTTTCTTTCTGTTTACTTATTTATTTTTATTCCATATATAAATGAGATCATCTGTGTTCATCTTCTTTATCCACTCTCAGTTGATAGACACTTAGGTTGTTTCCAGTTGGCCAGAACTTTTAAAATCATCACATAGATACTCTGTCACATCTACTCCAAGAAACATAGCAGTGTGCCAACAACAATTCAAGACAGAATAAGACTGGCACAGCTTCTGAAAGACAAATTTTTCATAACAATGATTAATATAGTACATTTTTATAAACCAAGGGAATTCTTATTTTAAAATAAAGTTAATAAAATATAAAGTTAAAGGGAGTCAGGCTGTAGCGCAGTGGATTAAGCGCAGGTGGCGCAAAGCACAAGGACCGGCATAAGGATCCCGGTTCGAACCCCGGCTCCCCACCTGCAGGGGAGTCGCTTCACAGGCGGTGAAGCAGGTCTGCAGGTGTCTATCTTTCTCTCCTCCTCTCTGTCTTCCCCTCCTCTCTCCATTTCTCTCTGTCCTATCCAACAACGACAACAACAATAATAACTACAGCAATAAAAAAACAAGGGCAACAAAAGGGAATAAATAAATAAAATAAATTAAAAAATAATAATAATAAATAAATAAAAATATAAAGTTAAAATAGATTTTTAAAATAGAAAATCAAAATATTTAAAATGGAATGTTCTGAATATAAGAGGTGGCTCCAGACTCTTCAAATTCCTGGGCAACTGACTTATTTGCTTCCTTTTACAAATGGTGGCTTCTTTATGAAAAAGTGTGAAAATTAATGACTTAAACTCTAGTGGGTGTGGTAGCCACACAGAAGCCAAGTTGAGATTATATATATATATATATATATATATATTGTTTCAAAGCCTGTGAATTTTTTCTACTTAGTCACATAATATCTAGCATTTATTCTTCAGGGCTTCATTTTTGTGTTCAAATATTCTACTACACCGCATTCTAAATAACGTGTAGAATATTCTTTAAAAAAAATCTAATAGACAGTTGTGAATGTCAATTCTGGCTATAAATAGAATTTTATTAAAATATGAGGCAATCTCTGCTGTTATTTGGCTGGTATTTTTCTCATCTATTTTGAGCCTTTTGGTGAAATTCAGAGCAGTACAAATTAGGCTCAAATTGTACTAATTTTGGACTCTGTTTAGGGAAATAAATTTGCATCTATATTATCCTTGCTGTTTGACAGATGAGTAAAAGGAGTCATAGAGGTGTTGCTTGTTCGAGATCCTAAAACTCACAAGCAGAAGCTGCTAGTTTCCTATTCTGTCAGAGTAAATGGTGCTACTATTTTTAGTTCAGTGTTCTTTTCCATTTCTGGTTATAGTGATCAGGGAAAGAAAGGAAGAAACTCTACTTTGTTTCTGAGATAATTTCTGATCAATTTCAGGCAACTCATAAGCCATGTATTTCTCTGGAACTCTTAAGACCCTTGGATAGTGATGGTAGGTAGGAGATTCTATGGTAAACCTCATGTAACACAATGATTACAAAATATTACCTCAAATCCTATTCCAGGAGTTATAATGAAATCTTGGGATATAGCCCTGCTGTAATAACTTGTAAAATACATTATTCTCTTAGTTCTGTGCTATTTAAAAAAGTCAGAGGTAAACAAATTTTACCAACATGGGTACATCCATTAAAAATATTTAAAGGGTTCCGGGAAGTAATGCAGTGGGTTAAGTGCACATGGCGCGAAGTGTAAGGACAATGTAAGGATCTCGGTTCAAGCCTTCGGCTCCTCACCTGCATGGGAGTTGCTTTGCAAGCGGTGAAGCAGGTATGCAGGTATCTATCTTTCTCTCCCCCTCTGTCTTCCCATCCTCTCAATTTCTCTCTGTCCTAGCCAACAAAGACAACAACAACAACAATAAACAAAGGCAACAACAAAAAAAAAGGGAAAAAATGGCCTCCAGGAGCAGTGGATTCATAGTGCAGGCACTGAGCCCCAGCGATAACCCTGGAGGCAAAAAAAAAAAATGTTTAAAGGGGTAATTGTAATAGTAATCACATGAGGGGAAAAGATTCACCACTGAAAAATTTCAAGGAGATAGCAGCTGGTAGCACCATAATTCTAAGAAAGGGCTTGGTTGCATGGGAACAAATGAGCTGCAACAACTTCCTACAGCAACTGAGAAGGAAGGGGAAAACTGAAGGGTTTGCTACCACTTATATAAACATATCCGGAATTTTACACCATGTTGTTTTTACTTGGGAGATTATTTTATAATGCAGTGGTAGGGGTAGGATGTTATTAAACTTTTCTTTCTCCCACAACCTGCCACTTACTTGTTACTTAAATATTACTAAGAAAAATGATAGTAATGGATATAATCTTATAAACGTTACCTTGGACCTTACATTTGACTCGGTGGCAGGTAAACTCTAAATATCTCTCCATTTCTGTCTTCTAGACAGCATACCTTTGTGTAATCTCTCACTAAATGTGAGATGGCCTACCTCTAATCAGTAAAATTATCAAGATGCTAGGTGTCACCTCTGCATTAAATTACTAACATTGTAACTTCCAGAATGCTAACAGACACTCCAGTGCTGGCTTTGATGAAGTAAACTTCTATGTTGGAGAGACTCACATAACAAGGAACTAATGACAGCCTTTAGTCAACAACCAGCAAAGAACTGAGGGCCACCATCCAAAAACCTGTCAGTAATTAAAAGTAAAGTTTTCCTAGGTCAAAACTTAAAAGCAAATTCTAACATTGGCCAACACTTTGATTGCATCACTGTTAGAAACTCTGACAAAGAAACCCAAGTAGTCCATGCCCAGACTCCTGATAAACAAAAACCTTTAGATTAAAAATGTGTGGTTTTTCAGAAAAAAAGTGAATATCACCTTACAAATGCATAAATCGCTTGTGTTCTCTGTTCTCCATACATTTATCTAGCTGTCCATTTGCCAGAAATGTCCTTCCTTCATCCTCTCCCTCTACCTAAAAATTGTTACTCTTTTTTCTTCCTTCCTTCCTTCCTTCCTTCCTTCCTTCCTTCCTGCCTTTCTTTCTTTCTTTCTTTCTTTCTTCCTTTCTTTCCCTTCCTTCCTTTCTTCCTTCCTTCCTTCTTTCCTTCCTTCCTTCCTTCCTTCCTTCCTTCCTTCCTTCCTTTCTTTCTTTTTTTTGTGATATTCAGTCATGACAGAAACTTTCTGGGTAATTAGAGTTTTCTTTCCCTGCATCTTTTTGGCACCTGTTCCCTAGTGTCATAGCCCCTGCATTGCCCTATATCACACACGTGTCTCATTGCTCATTAGACTGTGATTTCCTGGAGGTGAGAGAATGTACTTCTCTATTTATTTTCCCCATATCTACCAGTGAGCATTCACTGCACAGTGTTTACAATATTAATGTCTGTCAATTGACTAAACTATATCTAGAAGAAAAATAACCAGACTGTGCCTTTGTGAGTATGGGAGGAATCACAAACTAACTCATACTCTCTTGTTGTTGTGAGAATGCCATTAGATAAGCAAATGATTTCTTCTGTGTGTGGTTAGCTCACCAATTTAAAAGCTATACTCATAGTAGTTTGTTGCATTAACATTAAACATGGATAAAATTCATACTGAGCAGGAACTATTTTGGAGCTTCTGGAAGTCCCTTTACTCATAACTGTTGGCAATTCAAACTAATAATCATTTCATTAACTACAACAACTTACACAGAGCAGAGGATTCTTTGCATTTCCCTCTGAAATCACTTTTCATTAAAAAAAAAAAGTTGGACTAAGTGATATATTTCAAAGTATATTTGAAAGAAGATCTATTATGAAAGTATGCTTAATTTTATGTATCAATAATTTAGTTTGACCTATAAAAAGTAATTCTTCAATATTATTGATCATACAAGACTCTCAGTCTCAATTTAAATATATGAAAGATTTATTTATTATTTTCATTATTGGTAAGGACATAATTAATGCTTAATTTACTATAGAAATTGAATTTTGAGTGGGCTCCTATAATTTGCACAGTTGAGTAAATCTTCATAGGGATAGGATGAATGTGTTCTATCAATCTTTGAATGCTTTGCTCAGTGAAAGGAGTGGACTGTGGCAGTTAGCACTTGTTGTCAACCCAGTCTCCACGTCTCCTTTATCCTTATTATCAGAGTTCCAACTTTGTTTGAAATGGTACAGTCACCTACAAATGTACATTCCCCAGCTTCTCTTATGAGGAGATAGCCAAGTGAAACACTTCTGGTCAAGAAGATATAAGTGTTTCAGAAAGTTGTTCAAAAGGAAAAAGACTTGAACTACAAATGTATTTTCCTTTCCTTTTTCTGAAATGAAAACACAGTGTAGGAGATGGAGCAGTTTCTTTAAAAAAATTAAATTATTTTAAAATTATTTTTTATTTATTGGATAGAGACAGAGAGAAACTTGCAGATAAGACGAGGGAGATAGAGAGAGAGAGAGAGGTAGAGAGACACCTGCAGCCCCATTTCACTGCTTGAGAAGTTCTCCCCTGCAGAGGGGGATCCAGGGCTTGAACTTTATGTTGTGTATGCTCAACCATGTGTGCCACTGCCTAGCCTTTAGGGGAAGTTTCTTGTGATTGTGAACCACAAAGTATGGAACTGAATGTCACATTTTAAGGATGAATGAGAAGAAAAGGTATCCTATGGTGAAGCTCTTCAAGCCCTGGATTCCTAACTCTTGAATAGCTTATATGTAAGATCACAAAATGATACTTGGTTAAGTTCTGTAAATTTAGTTTTCTTTCTTTTGGTTTACCAAGAAAAATAACATAGGAAGAATATACGACTGACTCAGTGGAATGACTAGAGGAAATGTGAAAAGTTTGTTTTGAATAGCACAAAATAATATCTCCTCTTCCTTTCTTTCTTCCTTCCTTTATTTCCTTCCTTCCTTCCTCCCTCCCTCCCTTCCTTCCTTCCTTCCTTCCTTCCTTCCTTCCTTCCTTCCTTCCTTCCTTTCTTCCTTCCTTCCTTCCTTATCTCTTTTTCTTTCTCTCTCTTTCTCTTTCTTTCTCTCAATTTCTTTCTTTCTTCCTTCCTTTCTTTCTTTCTTTCTTTCTTTCTTTCTTTCTTTCTTTCAATCAGGGGAAAATGTGAACACAGTACCCCACACCACAAATTATGCAGAGGAGTTTCCCACATTTGGGGGAATCACAGGGGTTATCACATCTAGAGTGCAATGGATAAGCCTCGCCCTGGGAAAATCACCTTTATGATCATATCTCCCCTGCCAAGTAAGTATTTATCTCCCATTTCTTTAAGTATTTCTGAGGAACTATAATAAACACACACACACACACACACACACACAACACAACACATACAGAGTTATTATTATTATTATTATTGATTTAGTAATAATCAATAAGACCGTAGGATAAGAGAGGTACAATTCCCACCAACAGAGTTCTGCATCCCAACCCCTCCATTTGAATCTTTCTGTTCTTTATCCCTCTGGGGATAAAGAACCCCAATAAATGGACCCAGGATGGTTATGGGTTGCAGAGGGTAGAATGTCTGGCTTCTGTAATTGCTTCTCCACAGGACATGGGCATTGGCAGGTCAATCCATACTCCCAGCCTACAAACGGAATTGTTTTTTTTATCTTTATTTGTTTATTGGATAAAGACAGCTAGAAATTGAGAGGGAAGGGGTGATACAGAGGGACAGAGACACAGAGACACTTGCAACACTGCTTCACCCCTCACAAAGCTTTCCCACTGCAGGTGGGGACCTAGGGGTTGAACCCAGATCTTTGAGCACTGTAACGTGTGCTCAACAAAGTGCACTACTGCCCAGACCACACACAGTTTTTAAATTCCTTTTAAAACTCTATGCTACCATGATGCCAACCAGACTTCCCTGGGCAGATGACCCCACCAATGTGTCCTGGAGCTCCGCTTCCTCAGAGCCTTACCCCACTAAGGAAAGAGAAAGATTGACCTGTCAATGCCCATGTTCAGCGGGGAAGCAATTACGGAAGCCAGACTTTCCACCTTCTGCACCCTATACTCCCATACTCCCAGAGGGTTAAAGAATAAGAAAGCTATCAGGGGAGGGGGTGGGATACGGAGTTCTGGTGATGGGAATTGTATCCCTCTTATCCAATAGTTTCTGTCAGTGTTTCCATTTTAAAAATAAATAAAATTTTTTAAAAACTCAAAGAATTCTAGAAATAACTTTATCAGTTAGAACATATATTAACTGTTTTCTTATTTACTGTACTCATGAAGCTCTGACATCTTGAGTCTTGCTGACCTTGGAGGGGTTGCCCATCCCAGAGTTAAATTATCCTGTGGTTTTTGTTAGTGTTTACTTTTTATAAATAAAAATTAAAAAAATATATATCTTTGAAGATAATTAATGATTTACCTTCAAGGATGCCTTTGACATACAAATCAACCACCTTTTACTGAATTCTCACATTTTAGACACTACCTTCCCTAAACATACCTGGGACATATCTAACAGTACTGGGAGTAATTCTTATGTTTAAGATCCCACTGAAACTGTTCAATCCATTTGAGCCTGAGCTTATTTAGCCTGTTAATTTGCCTAGTCTACTCCTCTCTTAATAAACAATGAAGGAACCAGCTTGTAGGTCTTTTCCAAGTCTCTATTTTTCTCTTTCTCCCTTCCCCCCACCTCCACCCCTTTCTACTCATTTGACCTGGATACTTTCCTATGTGACCTGCATGGGATGTTGTGCCTACTGTTTTCAGGGAAGAGTATGACCAATATTTCTTTCATGGGACTAATTTACATGTCTGTGTATAGTACCAGACCAGCTTATATTGACCATCACTAATGCCTAATATAAATTTTAATGGCTTAAACATTAACAAGTTATTCCATAAGTTTCTTGGATGGGATAGTTCTAAAATTTGGATAAACATTACTTCTATCCATTTCTACTCCAACTCCCTACCTTGGATAAACTCCCATTAGTCAAAAATAGTTACTTCTGCTTAAGATATTTTATCTAGATAATATCATAAAGTAGGACAGATGAACATGTTATCTCCTGTTTTAGAGAGCATATATCTAGGTACCTACTGATTAGATTTTGTTACCAAGCAAGTATTGCTACCTCAAAAGTGTAGAAGTGCAAAATTATGGCATCAACTCTTAAGAAAATACTTTATTGTAAGGCTGATTGACAATGAGATAGGAGACAAGGATCAAATCTGTCTCCCTGAGCTTGAGACTAAAGGAGGATAATTGGCTTAAGAGTGAAGACAAATACAATTAAAAAAGATGATTTGGATAAAACTTAATGGTGGGTTTTGTATTGTTCCCTATAAGGTGGAATATGTTCTCAGTATGTTCTAGGTGGTCTTCAAATGGATGAATTTTCTCTTTCCTGATGCCTTGTGTCATTTGATAGCCAGTTTTCAGCCTCCTGAGCACGAGCAACTTCATGTTCTACAAAACAACATAATCTTTTATGAGAAACAGGAATCACAAAAGGCTGACAAAATTGCTTGTTTTGATTCAGTTTTCTTCAGTTACAATTTTTGATCATGTAAGCAAACTGTAATCAATTCACTGGCAAGGGGGAGAGGGGTCACCATAATTGTTGTGGAATAATATTTACTACTAAACCATAAAAGGAACTATGGACACCTAGCAAAACTGGGGGTGGGTGGGGTGGGTAGTGTGTTCTGTTATTAAAGCAGAGTGCTCAGTAGACAATTAACAGTGTCTGTTACATTTTACTTCTCTTTTTCCCCACTGTTTTTTTATTAGTAATTTAATAAAAATTGAAAAGATTGTGGGATAGGGTTGGGTTGTGGTGCATCTTGTTGAGTGCACATTTTACAGTGAGCAAGGACCCAGGTTCAAGCCCCCAGTCCCCACCTGCAGGGGAAAAGCTTCACGAGTGGTGAAGTAGTGCTGCAAGTGTCTCACTGTCTCTCTCCTTCTTTATCTCCCCCTTCAATATCAATTTCTGACAGTGTCTATCCAATAAATAAAGAAACAAAAATTTTAAAAAAGAGGTAGCAATGAAGACGGCGAATTGGAGACAACACGTGGCCTGAGCTCTGCAAGGAGGTTGCTTCAAAACTGGGAATTTCAGGTGAGGGTAGGAATTCTGGATCAGTAGTGGGATAACTGTGTACTGGGAACTAAAGAAGAGTTCTATAATTCCTATTTGGACTGGCAAACAGGGTGAAAAGGGAAAAAAGGAATCAGGGAGATTGGCTGGGAGTTTTTTGTTTCACTAGCTCCCAACCCCTACTCCATCTACTCCTGGTGGTACTCCTGTGGAGGAAATTTCTTTAGAAAGGTTCCTGGATAAGCAGAGGAGTCTTTCAAATGTGTGTTATTCATAAAACATTGACCTAAGCTAGAGTTCTATCTGAGTGATAGAATACCAGAACAATCAGGGCCTCAGTCTTGCCTGGGGTAAACTACCTATGTTTTTCTGCTAAAGCTTGGGTTTGCCTGATAGTTACCTCTTATAAAAGTCTGACTGAGAGTAGATTCTTTCTTCTTCTTCTCCTTCCCCTTCCCCTTTCCCCTCCTCTGCCTCTTCCCCTTCTTCTTCTTCTTCTTCTTCTTCTTCTTCTTCTTCTTCTTCTTCTTCTTCTTCTTCTTCTTCTCTCCCCTTGTGTCTCTCTTCTTTCTTTCTCTCTCTTCCCACTAGCTTGAGAATTTATAGTTGACAGCTTATTTTCATACTTAGCTATTCTCACATTTCTTTGTTTCTTTTTCTTCTTTTTTTTTCTTTCCCTTTGAATTGTTGTTTTTTGTTTTTAGAGTGGAGGTGTTGCTTGACTATCTGGTTATAATTGAACTGCATTAATATTTGCTTTAGCCACTAATGTACTTTCTAAGGTTTGTGAATTTATCTGAGAAAAGACTCTAGTGTGGCCTATACTCACACAACACAACTGAAGAGCAACAGGGCAGAAAAATACAAACCACACCAATTAAAAAATAAAAAGGTCAGATCAAGAGCAAGTAAAACTGCTAGCACAATGAGGACAGGACCCCAGAAGAAACTCCAAATAATTCAGAAACAATTATAGATAAGAGAGCCATCCAAATAATAATGTAACTATTAATTATAGAAATTAGGGCAACTATTGAGGAAAAGGCTATCAGAAATAGGTAAACAACAGATGAGCTTCTCTAGGAAAATACCAGTAATTAGAGAACTGAATGCTGAAATAGCTGAGCTAAAAAGACAACTAGCAGAACAAGATAATACTATAACTGAACTGAAGAAGGAAGCTGAGGTAAGGGAAATCAGGTTAAAAGAAGCAGAAAATAGAAGAATTATCCAGACCAAGGATGAGCTAGAGAAAGCTAAGAAAGAAGTAACAGAGCTAAAAAAGAGATTGAGAAACATTGAAAACAACAACAGAGAGATATGGGGTGATCTCAAAAGAAGTAACATTCACATAATTGGTCTACCAGAAGAAGAAAGAGAGGAAGGGGAAGTAAACATCATAGAAAAAATAATAGAAGAAAACTTCCCAGCCCTAAACAGTAGAAAGGATTTTAAGATTCAAGAGGGCCAGAGTGTCCCAAATAGAATCAACCCAGACCTGAAGACACCAAGACACATCATGTTACAATGAAAAGAAGCAAGGATAAAGAAAGGATCCTAAAGGCTGCAAGAGAAAAACAAAAGTCATATATAGGGGACAACCCATAAGACTATCTGCAGACTTCTCACTCAAACTCTAAAAGCCAAAAGAGAATGGCAAGATATTTATCAAGCCCTCAATGAAAAAGGATTTCAACCAAGGATACTATATCCAGCTAGACTTTCATTCAGACTAGATGGAAGGATCAAAACTTCTTATTTAAGCAACAATTAAAGGAGACAAATATCACCAAGCCTGCCCTGAAAGAGGTACTAAAATACATCCTATAAACAAGAATATCATGAAAATACTTGCCATATATCAAAGCAAGTAAAAAAAAAAACTGTTGAATAAGGGCACTGCAATACCTTATATCCATAATATAAACAAATGTCAGTGGCTTAAATTAAAAGGCACAGAGTAGGAGAGTAGGAGGATTGATCAGAAAACATAACCCAACCATATGCTGCTTGCAAGAATCCCATCTGACACAACAAGACAAACACAGACTTAAAGTAAAAGGATGGAAAATTATCATACAGGCTAATGGACCACAAAAAAGGCAGGAACAGTCATTCTCATCTCTGACACAATAGGCTTTAAATTAAATAAAGTAATAAAAGGTAGGCAAGACCATTACATAATGATCAGAGGATCAGTTAATCAAAAAGATTTAACAATTATTAACATCTATGTACCCAATGAGGGCCCATCTAAATATATCAAGCACTTACTAAAAGAGATACAAAAATACATCAATAGTAATACAGTAGTAGTAGGGTTTCAGCACCCCACTCTCACACTTAGATCAACTAAGCAGAGAATCAACAAAGAAACAAGAGAATTAAATGAAGAGATGGATAGGCTATACTTCCTGGACATTTTCAGAGTTCTTCACCCACCCAAAAAAACTGGAATACATATTCTTTTCAAACTCACACAGCACATTCTCAAGGATAGACCACATGTTAGTCCACAAAGACAGTATCAACCAATTCAAGAGCATTGAAATCATCCCAAGCATCTTCTCAGACCAGAGTGGAATAAAGTTAACACTCAACAACAAACAGAAAATTACTAAAACTCAAAAAACTTAAAAACTCAACAACATACTGCTTAATAACTGCTGAGTCAAAGAGGCACTCAAGCAAGAAATTCAAATGTTTCTAGAAACAAATGAAAATGACGACATGAGCTATCAGAATATATGGGACACAGCTAAAGCAGTACTTGGAGGGAAGCTCATAGCCATACAAGCACACATTAGAGAACAAGAAAAAGCTCAAGTAAACGACCTTACTGCATGCCTTCAAGACTTAGAAGAAGAGGATCAAAGGAACCCTAAAGCATCCATAAAGACTGAAATTACCAAAATTAGAGCAGAAATAAACAACATTGAAAATAAGAGAACCATACAAAAGGTCAATGAAGCCAAATGTTGATTCTTTGAAAAATTAAACAAAATTGACAAACACTTAGCTAAACTCACTAAAAAACCAAAACAAAACCAAAACCAAAACCAAATAAGATTGCAGGATAAGAGGGGTAGAATTCCATACAATTCCTACCACCAGCATTTCATGTCTCCATTCCTCTATTGGAAGTTTCTCTATTCTTTATCCCTCTGGGCATTGACAGGTTGATCTATACTCCCAGTCTGTTTCTATCTTTCTTTAGTGGGGTAGGGCTCTGGAGAGGAGGGGTTCCAGGACACATTGGTGAGATTGTCTGCCCAGGGAAGTCAGGCTGGCATCATGGTAGCATCTAAAACTTCATGGCTGAAGAGCATTAGGATATAAAGCAGGACAAATTACTTAATAATCAAGAACCTGAAGGTAAGCGTATAGCACTACATTTTATTTCTATAGTTATTCATTCATTAGTGTGAAGGAGCTTCTCATTTGATAGGAAAGTCTTTCATATACAAGACCCTGGATTTGAGCCCCATTGTAACAGTAAATAAAAGACAGCTCTATAAAAATGATATAGTGGTGCTTTGTTGTCTTTCCCTCTTTTTCTCTTCTCTCTCTCTCTCTCTCTCTCTCTCTCTCTCTCTCCCTTCTCTCTCTCTCTCTGTTGGTTCTCTCTTGCTTTCCAAGCAAACAAAGAAGTCCAAAACCAATAAATCAGCAAAAAGAAATTAATATGTCAAAGTACATTTCCTGGAACATTGATGAACCTTATTTTCTAGTTTTGCTTACATATGAGTCAACTTATATAGAACTGTTGAGTTTCTCCTTATCTTTAGCTTCTAAAACTCTTTCAGTCTGGTTTGCTTCAGTTCTTGTCCTTTGTTCTCTTTTCCACCATTTTCTTTTCTTTTTTAAAATACTTTTATTTGTTTTTAACTTTATTATCTTTATTTATTGGATAGAGAAAGCCAGAAATCAAGAGGGAAGTGGATTATAGAGAGGGAAAGAGACAGACAGACACCTGCAGCCCTGATTCACTCCTTGCAAAGCTTTCCCCCTGCAGGTGGGGACCAGGAGCTCAAACCTGGGTCCTTGCGCACTGTAATGTGTGCGCTTAACTAGGTGCACCACCACCAGGCCCCTTTTCCGCTGTTTTCTTACCTTTCTCTTTACTCTGCACTAATTGTGTATACTTACTTAAACTTTCTTCATTTTCTACAGTTTTATGTTCCAGTGAAATTTATGACTTCCCTGGCACATTTCTCTTGATTAGTTTGGGATGGAAAATGTTTGCTTCAGATGTTTGCATCAGAAACTTAGAGGTGGACTTGTTACCACAATTCAACAAGACATTGGAGGTCTTATTAAATAATCATATAGAATGAATGCGCAGTGTGGGTATGTAAAATTATTGGCTTGCCAAAGGGGTGGGCTATGACAGGTAGAAGTCATTGTTATTTAGGTCATCTTTTCCTAAAATGTTTTTTCTATCAAATATTTCAAGTATCATCCTCTTCCATCCTTTTGTTTATTTAATTTTTTTATTTCCACCAGAGTTATTGCTGGGACCCAGTGCTGGCATTTCATATCCACTGGTGCTGGGGAAATTTTTACTCCCCCCCCCCATTATACTGGTTAAGACTGAGAGAAATTGAAGGGAAGGAAGGGGGAGATAAAGAGAGAAATAGAGACAACTGTAGACCTGATTCTCTGCTCATGAAGCACCTCCTTATAAGTGGGATGTGGGGGCTCGAACCCAGTTCCTTGTGAGTGATAATATGTGCACTTAACTAGGTGCCTGGGCTCCAACCTCTAACATCTTAATGCTACAAATTCTGTTAATGTATGACAACTATGAGGAAAAAGTTTGCCATAACACCTGTGCTCTAGTCATTTCATCTAAGAAGCTTGAAATATTTGATAATCCAAGTGAAAACTAGGGGAATTCAGAGAACTGCAGCTATTAGATGCATGGATCCCAGTTCCAACCCCTGGCTCTCCACCTGCAGGGTGGTCGCTTCACAAGCAGTAAAGCAGGTCTGTAGGTGTCTATCTTTCTCTCTCCTTCTCTATTTTCCCCTTCTCTCAATTTGTATCTGTTCTATCCAATAAAAATAGAGAGAAAAATAAAGGCCACCAGGAGTCATGGATTTGTAGTGCTGGCACCAAGCTACAGTGATAACCCTAGAGGGAAAAAAAAAAAGTGGGAATGGGGGGAGAGAGACAGACACCTGCAGACCTGCTTCACCACTAGTGAAGTGCTTCCTCCCTGCAGGTGGGGAGCAGGGACATGAACCTGGGCCCTTGTAAATTATAGTATATGCACTTAACCAGGTGCACCACCACCCAGCCCCCATTTTTAAATTTTACTTATCTTTTTTTTCCTTTTATTTCTTTTTTATTTTATTTTTGTTAGTGATTTACAAAATTACTGAATAACACGGGTACAATTCCACACCATTCCCAACATGAGAGTTCGGTGTCCCCATCCCCTCCACTGGAAACTACAGTGATTCTCCCAAGGTCACAGATATGGGTTGAGTATTATTTCTGTAACTATCTGCCTATCTGTCTATATATTTTCCCCATTTTTTCCCTATGGTCTTGTGTTCTCTTTCTTTCTAAGTCACACCTACACCTATTACTACTTCCAAATGTCTTTCCTTTTTATCCACTCTCTAGGTCCTAATGGAATAATCTTTCAGAACCCTCTAGTCATCTCCTCCTAACATTTCTCCCTCTCTGGGAGTATGGAGTAGGATGACTCAGCCTCCCTTTGAAGAGTGGGACAGTCCTTACAATTGCTACTTTATAGTGAGGGCAAGGTATTGGATAGGCTCTTGAAAAAGCTAATGGTGACATTCCTGATGGAGGTTACCAATGATGGTGGCCCATCATATCTACAGGGGAATCCCAGGATACTCTGACTTGGGCCCAAAGTAATAGGAGTGGCCTTGTAGTGACCGAAGAAACCACCATGAAGTGAACTGGTCTCTTGCCCTTTTCCAACTTTTGTAGTCCCTTCTTTATCTGACTGTGTTGGTATTCCCTCAACTGTTAAAGCATTGACTGTGCCATTTGTTGTATCCAAATTGGTGTATGGTGTCTGGCCTCAAGTTGGAGAGGAAAAACCTTTAGGATTTTAGTGGGATCTAAATTACTCTCGAGTTTTTAGTGCATTTACTTGTCTGACGATTCTAATAAAGGTTGTCATAGAGACAATAACTGTTCTTTACTTGATATATATATACATATATATATATATATATATATATATATATATATATGCCAGTATATCTCTTGGCTAATTGTATACAATGTTTATTCTAAAGATTATCAAGGGGTGACAATAATGCTGATGCTATCATAAGAGATTAGGAGATAAATCTTACTTTTTTTGTATAGTTAGTTGAATATATAGAGTGATTGAGGAATCTAATGTAGGTGGAAGAATGTCTAGGCCTAAATAGTAATTATTTGATTAGAAAATTTACAATGTCTTCTTTAGGGCATCCTGTTAGATTAACAAGCTTGTTATGTCTAAGTCAAACAAGAGAGGATCATTAAGCACTTTTACTTTGAAGTATATAGTTGCCCTTAACTTATATATACCGGTATATATGTATTCAGCCCTAGCCTATGTCTAGGATCTGTAATTTTGTTGGAGCATGTGTCATCTGAAATGGAACTGGGTTGTCCTATGAGGTAGGAAAGATCTCATGATTAGTTAGGACTGACCGTGCTATACTTGACCTCACCATTCTTTATGTCACTTAATGATGTCAACTAATAACAGTATCTTAGATACTGACAGGAACAGATGATTCTGCTCTATCAGAAACATCTACATTTAAAATTAACATCATGAGTTAAAATATTAGAAGTATCAGTTAGGGTTGGAATATCATCAAAATGAATATTCTCCCCAGAGCCATATACAAATTTAATGCAATACCCATCAAAGTTCCACCACGCTTCTTTAAGAGAATAGAACAAACACTAAAATCATTTATCTGGAACATGAAAACACCTAGAATTGCCAAAACCATCTTAAGGAAAAGAAACAGAAATGGAGGCATCACACTCCCAGACCTTAATCTATATTATAAAGCCATCATCATCAAAACAGCATGGTACTGGAACAAAAATAGGCACACAGACCAGTGGTACAGAATTGAAAGCCCAGAAATAAATCCCCACACCTATGGACATCTAATATTTGATAAAGGGGCCCAAAGTATTAAATGGAAAAAGGAGGCTCTCTTTAATAAATGGTGCTGGGAAAACTGGGTTGTAACATGAAGAAGAATGAAATTGAACCACTTTATCTCACCAGAAACAAAAATCAACTCCAAATGGATCAAAGACCTAGATGTCAGACCAGAAACAATCAAATACTTAGAGGAAAATATTGGTAAAACACTTTCCCACCTACACCTGAAGGACATCTTTGATGAATCAAACCCAATTGCAAGGAAGACTAAAGCAGAAACAAACCAATGGGACTACATCAAATTGAAAAGCTTCTGCACATCCAAAGAAACTATTAAACAAACAAAGAGACCCCTCACAGAATGGGAGAAGATCTTCACATGCCATACATCAGACAAGAAACTAATCACCAAAATATATAAAGAGCTCAGCAAACTTAGCACCAAAAAAGCAAATGACCCCATCCAAAAATGGGCAGAGGATATGAACAAAATATTCACCTCAGAGGAGATCCAAAAGGCTAACAAACATATGAAAAACTGCTCTAGGTCACTGATTGTCAGAGAAATGCAAATTATTCATATCTTAATGGCCGACTAACAGAAGTCCAAAATGCTCTCACTTCATTCCCACCCTCAAAGACATCAGAGTGGGCATTGCAAGAATTTTTGTTAATAATGCATGAGACATTGTATCAGACAGTCACAGTAGGGACAGGATGTCTCAGTTTTTTCCTGGGAAAGGGCAAATATAAACAGACCAACCAATAAGAATTGTAACCAGGGAGACTTTCTCCCTGGGAATATGATTTCAGGTGGAAAATTCTTGTACACCAGTTTAATAAACTATTTTAAAGTGTGTTCCTATTGCATAAAGGTCATTTTTGTGTTAGTCAACATTCAGACTGCTTGGACTGAGCATAAGCCTCCTGAAATGAGAGAGTATTTCTTCATTCTTTCTTTTTTAAAGGAAAGAATATTTCTACTACTCCACTTAATATCCAGGTGAAGCACTAATAAATGTCATTAATGGATGCCTATAAGGCTTTAATTTGTTTTGATTTTTTCCATTTAAATGTGATAAAAGTCACAGTGTGAGAGAACAAGACAAGGACTCAGAAGTTGGTGTACCTGAGCACATGCTACCATGTGCAAGGACTAGTGTTTAAACCCCCTAACCCCAGCTTCCCTACCCGCTGAAGGGAGGTTTGATCAGTGGTGAAGGCAAGCTGTAGGTCTCTCTCTCTGTTCTTATGTATCTACCCCTTCCCTCTGAATCTTTCTCTGTCAAATCAAATAAAACAAATGAAAGCAAAAAGAAAAAAAAAAAAACTGTTGTGAGTAGTGGCTTTATAAACACCAAGCCCCAGCAATAACCGTGGTGGCGACAGGGAGACGGAGAGGGAGAAGAAGAAAGAGGGAGAGGGAGAGTGACAGAGAGAGAGGAAGAGAGAGAGGAAGAGGAGAGAACAAGCAAAACATTATAGCCACATGAACACTGTATAAATTTATACCTTGGTAACCCCACTGTGTCAAGAAAAATGACCAGATCATATTCTGCTTGACATGCAGAGAATAGGGCTGTAATCCCAGGATGTTGGAGTCCTCCCTTCCTCCTTTTTTTTTTTTTTTTAACTCATAGTATACCTTTTTAATATGTATGAAAATTGCTACAATATCTGTATTTTTGTCATCATAGAACTTCACTGTTCCAGGTGGACTTTTCAGCTAGAAAGGGAGAGGCAGAGATAGACAGTAAGAGAAAAACAATGCAGCACCAAAGCTTCCCCCAGTGTGGTAGGGGCTTGAATTAAGGTCACATTCATGGTAAAGGAGGTTCCTTTATTCCCAGGTAAACTATCTTGCTGGATCTAACTCTCACAATTTTATTGTAACAAAATATCCTCAGCCTTAGTGAAAATATATGTGTTGCAAAGAGGTATAGTTCTCTGCTAGAATCTCATGAAGTTGTTGCAAATCAAAGTGACAGGAATGTTTCAGAAATAAATGAAAAATGAAAAGATTCATGTATGAGAAAATAATGGTATGAGTGCACTTTAAAGCCTATATTTTTGGCTTGTTTTCTTTTCAAATAAAAGCTCTTCAAGGTCCATCTTTTAAAACTGTTTAAACATCATGTGTCTGATTAGAGGCTTTTTTGTACTGAAACGTGACCACAATATTTTCTTTGTTGTTGAAGGAGGCCTCTGTGGCATGTGAATTTCTTTCAGTAACTGATACTTACTTTGAGCAGGGATTGTATGTGATAGACAAGCAAGAGGAGGTAAAAATAGAACAATACAGTAGTTGCTTAGGTTATGCTGAGGCTAGATGCCTGTAAATGGAATGACGGGAGGGAATAATTTGGAATCAGACTGCAGAAACTTCAGACATGGAATAAAATCCATTTGCAACTCAAATTTAAATCTAAGCACAAGATAAGTGATATAAGACTCATTTTCTTTTTCTTTTTTAATTTTTTATTTATAAAATGGAAACACCGACAAGATCATAGGATAAGAGGGGTACAATAATGCACAATTCCCACTACCAGATCTCCGTATCCCATCAGCTCCCCTGATAGCTTCCCTACTCCTTATCCCTCTGAGAGTATGGACCCAGGATCATTGTGGGGTGCAGAAGGTGGCAGGTCTGGCTTCTGTAATTCCTTCCCTGCTGAACATGGGTATTGGCAGGTTGAGCCATATTCCCAGCCTCTCTCTCTCTTTCCCTAGTGGGGCAGAGCTCTGGGGAAGCAGGGCTCCAGGACACATTGGTGGGATCATCTGCCCCAGGAAATCCAGATGGCATCATGGTATCATCTGGAACCTGGTGGATGAAAAAGAGTTAGCATATAAAGCAGAACAAATTGTTGACTAATCACGAACCTAAAGGCTGGAATACTGCAGATGAAGATTTGGGGTCTCTATTTGGGAAATAGCTAGTAGGTCTATTTTAGGTATATTCCAAGGGACCCACCAAGTTTTTGCCTGAGCCTGATAGCTAATATGCAGATGGACTCAAGCTATTGTCTGGGGACATGATGTCATGGCTGGAGAAAGGGCTAGAAAGCTGGATCAGGTCCAAGAAGGATGACAGAGGACCTAGTGGGGGTTGGATTGTTATATGGAAAACTGAGAAATGTTATGCATAAATTAGTTATTTACTGTCGAATGTAAAACATTAATTCCCCAATAAAGAAATTTATTTCTGGGGAATAACTGGGGAATGTTATGCATATACAAACTATTGTACTTACTATTGAATGCAAAACATTAATTCCCCAATAAAAAAGAGAAAAAAAGAAATTAAAAATAAATAAATAAATAGATAAAAAGCTGGATCAGGGAAGACAGTAGCTCCCAAATATGAGAAAAGTGTACAAATATTGTTGACTGTAAACCCCCTCGATTTGATCTGGGGCCCATAGTCAGCATAGGAGCCTATGTGACCTCTACATCCCTGTAGGTCCAAGCTCACATTCTGTGGTCATGAGTAGAAATGTTTCAGGCTGCACCAATTTCAAGACCCATCTTCCTCCCTTTCATTTGCCTTCTGACATCTTAAGTCAATGAAATAATGAAAGTTACTATTGGCAACTTTTAAATTTACTCATTTATATTTATTTTTATGCATGTGTGTGAGAGGGGGAGAGACACAGAGAGTGATATTAGAACAGCTTAGCTCTGCCATATCCAGTGCTGGGGATGGACCTCATGCCTATAGCTATATTTTAGCTTTCAGCTATCTCCCAATACTGCTGGAAACTTTTTTTTTAAAGCAGTGTGATAGGGAATGGCACAAGAGCCTAGCTTGTGTCCTTTGAAACTTTTAATTTACATAATGTATTATTGGCACTGACCTCATTTGGTTTCCTGCATTGCCGAGCTAAGAAGTAATAGGGTGGGGTAGTACGAGGTAGTGGAATTTCACTGGCTTTGGTGTCACAGACATGGTTCAAAGCCACAAGTGCCATTTGCTTTCCTTGAGCATCAGTTACATTTTCTTCATAAGCAAAACAACAACAAAATAACCTTCTAAGGCTGTTGGGATGATTACATGGTATCATTTACAGAGAACAGTTTGCACACAATAGACAGCAGTTGATGTTATTATGCTAATCTTACCCCTCAGAACCTTCCCCTTGTAACTCAGTTTGACTGCTATTCCCCATTGTGTTTAGGAGAATGTTAATCTGGAGGCCAGCTCTACTGCTAGGGGTAGTCTCAGGTCATTTTTTAAAAAATTTATTTTAAAAAAGTAGACATTAGCAAAACAATAGTATAAGAGGGGTACAACTCCACATAATTCCCACCACCAGATCTCCATATCCCATCACATCCCATCCCCTGATAGCTTTCCTATTCTTTATCCCTCTGGGAGTATGGAACCAAGGTCACTGTGGGATGCAGAATGTGGAAGGTCTGGCTCCTGTAATTGCTTCCCTGCTGAACATGGGCGTTGACTGGTCGATCCATACTCCCAGCCTGCCTCTCTCTTTCCCTAGTAGGGTGGGGTTCTGGGGAAGCAAAGCTCCAGGACACATTGGTGGGGTCATCTGTCCAGGGAAGTCTGGTTGGCATCATGCTAACATCTGGAACCTGGTGGCTGAAAAGAGAGTTAACATACAAAGCCAAACAAATTGTTGACCAATCATGGACCTAAAGACAGGAATAGTGCAGATGAAAAGTTGCAGGGGGGGGGGGGCGCCTCCATTTTGTAGATAGCTAGCAGGCATATTTCAGTTATATTTCAAAGGGCCTGTAGCTATACTAGTTTTTTTTTTTCTCTGAGCCTGAAATCTGAAATGCAGGTGGATCCATGTTATTGTCTGGGGAGGTGATGTCATGGCTGGAAAAGGGAAAGAAAGCTGGATCAGGGAAGAGAGTAGCTCCCTAATATGGGGAAGGGGTATGTAAATTAAATATAAAATTAAATATAAAACTGTAAACCCCATCAATTTGATTTGGTCTGGGGCCCATGTTCAGCTTAGGAGCCTATGTGACCTCTACATCCCTGTAGATCTGAGCTCACATTCTGTGGTCCTGAGTAGGAACATTCCAATCTGCCCCAATATCAACCCATCTTCCTCAGGTGCAACATAGAGTATGTTGTCTATCCTCCCTTTGGAGGATGGAACATTCTCTACCTTTGTTGATTCAAGTTAAGGGCAAGGTCCTATGGGGGGGGCCCACAAAGGGGTCTATTGTGTTGTTCCTGATAGAGATGACTGGTAACAATGGAGAGAGGGGTTTATTTGAGGTCTAGGCCCATCATGTCTGTTTGGGAATCTCAGGACTCCCAGTAAAGGGCCGGCCCCAGCTGATGGGGTGGCGTGATAGTGAATAAAGAGTCATCGTTAAAATATGCCAGTCTCTTGCCCTTATTCAGCTTTTGTAGTCCTTGCTTTGCTGAGGTTAGCTTTGGAGTGAGTGAGAGAACTGTAACAGAAGTAGGTTTGGAGGGTATCTGAGTCTAATTAGATACTATTTCATTAGGAACTTTATACTGACTCACTGCAGACTATTGTGTACTTTTGCTTTCAGGTATATATTTTGTCCTAGTTTATGGATTCTTGTGAACATATGCTGTGTCTCATGGGACCTACCTGGTCTATATCTAGGTTTTGGGACTTTGTTAGGAAGTGAACCACCTGGAATGGAATTAGAGAATACTATGAAAGGAAAAGTCTCACCCGAGTAATGAAGCTGAAGGGCTGTTGTTCCACACCTGAAGTCTGGACACAGTCTGAAGTGAAGCATGCTGAGGTGGTACTCATTGTGTTGATGAGGTTAGGATCGGTGGATGCAATATCATTTGGTATTAATTGAGAGGAGCATGTAGGAAAGTACACCCCACTGTAAGTTTCCAGGATTGGGGGAAATATAGGCTCTATAGTAGAAATGTGAGGTTCCTGCTGTCTTAGGGTTCAAGAGGACAATAGATAGTTATTGTTATAATCACATTATTTGGTAATTGGGTTAACTTTGAAAAATCCCTTTGTTAGGATTTGCTTTATAATACCCAACATCTCCATAATTTATGTCCTTTGACATTATTTGTATATAGCTATGCCACTGGTTGCTTCTGTTCTCCCTGGTCTAGGCTTTTGAGAGAGTCAACATATCGAAGACTCAGCCTATGTATTAAAAAGACTCAGTCTGTGCTTTAAAAAGTTTGAAACATACAATCAATTTTCCCCTCTCATACTAATTAACTAGTGATTTATATGACTACAAATTAATAGGACTGTATATAAACACCGTTCCCACCACCAAAATACTGTGCCCCTTTCCCCCCCCCCACACACACTCCTAACATCTCTCCCACCCCCGCTGCACTGGGAAGCCGAATAGCCACCCTCAACCTCACCCCAGGGTTTTTATTGTGGTGCCCTACATCTCAGGTCATTTTGATCTCAAGCAAAATGATGGTGTTTGTCACATAAGTCCTTGCTCTTAATTCCCCACTGCAGGGAAGACACCAGTTTGTGCTTTAATGGGAGTTTCCTGGAAGTTCAAAAGTTACAGGATTAAGGGGGAAATTTTTCACACAACACAGGTATTGAGCCATCCCTCAGGGAACTAACTCATTAAGAAGAGCTCCAAACTCTCCCTTGTCTCAGAATGAAGGTCATAACTACTTTAGGTCTCAGAAAAAGAGGACACCCCATACCCCATCCCCTTTTTATTTTAGTTTGCCTCTGAGTTCTTTTTTCCATCTTTTGTTCTAGTCTGTCCTTCAGTGGGTTAGATTGTCCCTGACAACCCTTAAATTTTTTAGGGTAATTGTATTTATTCAGATTACTATTTAAAATGTTAATCTCTTATATAAACACCCACACAGATATATACAAAAGTGTTTTACAGGGAGTCGGGCTGTAGCGCAGCGGGCTAAGCGCAGGTGGCGCAAAGCACAAGGACCGGCATAAGGATCCCGGTTCGAACCCTGGCTCCCCACCTGCAGGGGAGTCGCTTCACAGGCGGTGAAGCAGGTCTGCAGGTGTCTTTCTCTCCCCCTCTCTGTCTTCCCCTCCTCTCTCCATTTCTCTCTGTCCTATCCAACAACGATGACAACAACAATAATAACTACAACAATAACACAACAAGGGCAACAACAAAAAAAAGGGAATAAATAAAAGAAAAAAAGAAAAAAAAGTGTTTTACCAACTAGTTGGATATCTCCTTATTTCAGCTAACACACAAAAATTAAACATTACATATGATGTTATGTCTAAGGCCATTGTACATTATGTAAAATTTCATTTCCTTGAAGACTTGCTCTGGTCTCGCTCTCTTTCCCTCCCTACTTACTCCCTCTCTTTGTCACTGCGCTTTGAAGAATCAAACTGTTATGAACCCAAGAGCTAGGAGGTAGTGAATTTGGTCAACAACCTTAGGTAACCTGGAAATAGATCCTGCCTTACTTACTTTTTCAGATGAGAACATAGCCCTATCCAACAACTTGATTATAGCCTTAGCAGATCCAGCTAAGCTGAGCCTGGTCATGTAAACCAAAGACCTTGAAATGATTTGAACTGCTAAATTAGTTATATACCATGAAAACGAAGCCAATACTTCTATAGAAGACCATTTTCTATACAGAGAGCTCAATTTTTATGCTCTGAAGCAATGTATCATGAAGCTAATGTGACTAAAAAAAATTAACCAATACAGTATTTAATTGAATGCATATGAATGACTGTATATTCATATATATGGTTTTGTGCAGACTAACATATTCAAATGCTCTTTTTTAAAATCTGTGGGTTTTACTCTTTACATAAGTCTCTTACTTCCTTTCTTTCTCTCTCTTTAAACTTTTCAACACTATTTCTTTTTGCCCTTCATTTACTTGTCTTTTAATCTCTAATTTAAATAGAGCCACGGTACGAAACATAGTCATTTTTATTTACTTTCTTCTAATCAGCTTTCCTATTAATACGCAAAGTAGCTGGATCTTATATTTGTTATCTACCTGCTTTTATCTTATGTAGCATCTAAAAAACTTCTTTTAATCTTCTGTTGAAAAGTGTCCCTATCCTTGTTCTGAGCAAACACTGAAGTGTAGCACCAAACAATGCTGCTTGATTGAGGAATATTGGCTAGCAACTCTGAAACCTAGCCAACCAGGCGGGGAGATTACTCAAGGAGGTTCTTTGTGTTGGAGCAAAGCATCAGGGTAGAACTAAGGGCAGAAGCAGTAACACAAGCAACAGCTCTCTGGCACCTGTGGGGTCGGCTCCTACAGGTTTACTATGGCTTAAACTAATAGAGTGCATGTTGTTGCAAAGTCAGGCACCACTGAAACTGACTGCTAAGACTGACAGTGGGAAACCAAAGACAAAATGCTGTAACAAATGCATAATTTTTCCTCAACACAGAGGGCATGCCTCAGTATAGTTCTGGTATGTGCCTAAAACTATAAAAGCAACTAAGGAGAATAGAAAGCTGAGTGTTTTGTCAGTGGAGTGGGAAGATTTCAGTTCCAAATTCCAGCTGTGTCTCTGTTGCCTAAATTACTCTTGGTAAGATTAAGGAAGAAATTTCAGACATTGGGTCAGTCTAGTGAGTGAGAGAAGCAAAATGCTCAGCACTTTGCATAAGCATAATCAATTCTAATTTCCATCTGTATCTAAATAGGACCAGTCTGTTGTGGAGTAATGAGACAGAGTTTGTCTGTAAAGATGGTATTTACTTCATCAACCATAGTCCTACATTATAAGGACCATAGTCAATTTAAATGATTCTAATACCATCTCAGTATGCATGTGTATTTGTGTCTGTGTGTGTGTGGGTGTGGGTGGTGGGGGGTGGCGAGTTCCCATAGTACAAAGCAATGCTTAGTTACTAGTTAGTATCCAACAAGTTAACTTAATTATGATACTCTCAACCTAGGAGTAGTGTGAAATCTCACATGGTTTAAAGACTCATTTTCATAAGACTATCCACAACTCCTTGCTTCAGGGACAAAACATAAACCCTGTTTGCCATCTGGGCTTCTGAACAACCAGTTATAGATAGAATGTTTTGATGACTTTTGCCTTGGTTACAACAAATTTTTGAGTGGTTCACAGAGTACAGAGGAAAATGTTACTTATTCAATTATTGATTTATAATAAAAAGGATATAATACAGGAGTAGTCAGATGGAAAACAGGCATTCGGAAAAGTATAGGGGAAAGGGTTCAGCACTTTCATGACAATCTCCATATTTTTATGGAGGCTTCACTACATATTCATGACTGACTAACTCATTGGCCATTACAACTGATTCAACCTCCAGTGTCTCTCTCTTTCCTTGAATTATGTGGTGGGGTTGAAAGCTTTAACTCTTTAATCATGGTTAGCTTCCCTTGAAACAAGAATAGGGAATCTTCCAATGGAGGAGATGGGATGCAGAACTCTGGTAATGGGAATTGGTTATTTATTTATTTATTATTTATTAATTGATTTATAAAATGGAAGTATTGACAAAACCATAGGATAAGAGGTGTACAATTCCACATGATTCCCACAAGAACTCCATATCCAATTCCCTCCCTTTATAGCTTCCCTATTCTTTATTCCTCTGGGAGTATGGACCCAGCATCATTATGGGGTGCAGAAGGTGGCAGGTCTGGCTTCTGTAATTGCTTTCTCACTGGACATGGGCATTGATTGACAGGTTGGTCTATACTCCCAGCCTGTGTCTCTCTTTTTCTAGCTGGACAGAGCTCTGGGGAAGCAGGGATCCAGGACAAATTGGTGGGGTCGTCTGCCCAGGGAAGTCAAGTTGGCATCATGATAGCATCTGGAACCTGGTGGACAGCTCTGTGGCTCAGGATGGGCCTGTCTTCTCTGTAGCCTGTTCAAGGTTACATGAGATTTGCTGCTCTCCTCCTTGGCCTCGCCTTGCAGGATGCTCCCTCAATCACTGGCCTATAAGTCCAGTCCTCACTCCATATTCCCAGTGTTTAAGAGACTGCTTTGCAGAGAGAAAGTCAGGAGCTGTAGCCACACTGCTATCTTGGTTCTGCCCCGTTGGTGTGGGAATTGTATGGAATCGTACTCCCTTATCCCACAATCTTGTCGAGCATTATTAAATCACTTTTAAAAAAATTAAGGTTGAGGCTGGGACAGGCAGTGGTGCACCTGGTTAAGTGCATGTGTTACCAGGTTCAAGCCATCAGTTTCCATATTTAGTGAGGAAGCTTCGTGAGTGATGAAGCAGTGCTACAGGTCTCCTCTCCTTTCTCTCTCTCTGTCGCTGTCTCTTTCCTTCTCTGTCCCCTTCCCTCTAAATTTCTCTCTGTCCTATCAACTAAAATAAATTTTAAAATAAAGCTAAAATATTTAAAAAAATATTTTGATTGAGGCTTAAAGGAAATACAGTAGGGGGAGTCGGGCTGTAGCGCAGCGGGCTAAGCGCAGATGGCGCAAAACACAAGGACTGGCATAAGGATCCCGGTTCGAACCCCGGCTCCCCACCTTCAGGGGAGTCGCTTCACAGGCGGTGAAGCAGGTCTGCAGGTGTCTATCTTTCTCTCCCCCTCTCTGTCTTCCCCTCCTCTCTCCGTTTCTCTCTGTCCTATCCAACAACAACGACAACAACAATAATAACTACAACAACAAAACAACAAGGGCAACAAAAGGGAACAAATAAATAAAATAAAATATTTTTAAAAAAAGGAAATACAGTATGTAATGGGTAAATGCTCTAACAGTGTAGGTAACAAACACCTGCTAAAAGTGGAGCAGGCATGTTAGCTATCAAGCTCAGGCAAAAATTACAAAAGTCACGTACCCCTTGGAATATTCCTGAAATTCTTCCCAAACAAAGACCCGTAGTTCTATCTGCTCTATTCTCACCTTTAGGTTCCTGACTATTAAACAATTGTCCTGCTTTATATCTTAATGCTTTTCATCCACCAAGTTGTATATGCTATCGTGATGCCAACCTGACTTCCCTGCGCAGATGATTTCACCAATGTGTCCTGGAACTACACCTCCCCCGAGCCCCACCCCACTAGGGAAAGGGACATGGATCGACATGCCAAAACCCATGTCCATCAGAGAAGCAATTACAGAAACCAGACCTTCCATTTTCTGTACCCCATAGAGATCTTTGGTCCATATTCCCAGAGGGACAAAGAATAGGGAAATTGGGGTGGAGTGGTTGTGCATCTGGTTAATCACTCATAGTACTAGTCAACGACTGCCACCTCTCCAGATTCAAAGGAGGTCTCAAAACTTTACATCAGGCTCAACTTGACGCTGTTAACTGGCTACGGAAGAAGGGCAAATGCTAGAAGAAGAAGTACAAAGCTCAAGGGCCCATGGGAGGATCTTGGTTTGAACCCTCAGCTCCCCACCTGCAGGGGGGTCACTTCACAAGCAGTGAAGCAGATCTGCAGGTGTCTATCTTTCTCTTCCCCTCTCTATCTTCTCCTCCTGTCTCAAGTTCTCTCTGTCTTATCCAAAGGAAAAAAAAATGGCCACAGGAGCAGTGGATTTGTACTGAGCCCCAGCAACAAACCTAGAGGCAAAAAAAAAAAAAAAAAAGAAGAAGAAGAAAAAAAAACTTCCAATGGAGGAGATGAGATTTGTAACTCTTATGGTGGGAATTGTATGGAATTGTACTCCTCTTATCCTATAATCTTTCAGTCATTGTTAAATAACTAACAACAAAAAAAAAAGTGAAGCAGGTATGTAAAAGAAAATGGAATGTTTTCACTAATTACAGCAGTAGTGTTAGCGTTTACCTTTTTTTGAGACTTTTTGTGTATGCTATGTGGTTTAAAAAAATAATTATGGTGTATTCTAATTTTACCATTGCCAGTGTCTTTCAGAGCCAGAATTCTTAACTTTGAAAAAATAGCCACAAATGTAAATAGGACAGTTCTTGTAAAAATGCTATAATCTCTAACTAGATAGTATATGAGCTTCAGCATCTTATATAATATTTTTTCTCTTTCTGCCACTAAAAATGCCTTAATAAGGACCAACCCAGTAGCAATGATCTCCAATAGTAGCCACATACTAGTAGTGAAATGTTACTTGAATTTCCATTGAGAGATATTAGGACATCTTGGGAGAAATAATAGAGTTCAGGTTTAGAGTAGAAGATGCACAACATGTTCCTGGAATATTCTGGAGCAAAGAAATTATAAAAGACTACAAGAAAAATGGAAGGAGGAGGAGGAGGAGGAGGAGAAGAAGAAGAAGAAGAAGAAGAAGAAGAAGAAGAAGAAGAAGAAGAAGAAGAAGAAGAAGAAGAAGAAGTAGAAGAAGGAAGAGAAAATTTCTCTTTATTGAGGAAAGAAATGAGTAGAGGACATCTCTTAAAAGTGTGGTGGATGTTTTGTCGAGCTTTCTTTTTCTTTTCCACTTTAACCAGACCATGGAAAGTGTGCAACACAATAAAAAGTTAAAATGCCTTTTTTCTGCCCAACAAGCCAGAAAATGTAGACTCAGAATAGGAGAACATATAGGAAGTGATGGAGAAAGAGAACCTGAGAAGAGAATCCCATAAAGATATGTTGGCATGATGTCCCAATGTAAGTATGTATGTAGTCAGTCTGAAACAGGGAACAGAAGACTTTTCCACTCATGCAGGAGACAAACATTACCTTAATATTAAGAAGGCACAATTACAGTATAATAGAAGGGGGCTGGGTGATGATGCACCTGATTGAGTGCACATGCTACCATGTGCAAGGACCTGGTTTCAAGCTCTCTGTTCCCACCTGCAGACTGAAAGCTTCACAAGTGATGAAGTAAATGCGCACATAATCTCTTTTCTTTAAAAATTTGTTTTCATTATCTTTATTTATTTGTTGGACAGAGACAGCCAGAAATTAAGAGGGAAGGGGGTGATAGAGGAGAGAAACAGAGACAACTGAAGCCCTGCTTCACCACTTTGAAATTTTCTCCCTGCAGGTTAGGACTGGGGACTTGAACCAGGTTCTTGAGCGTTGTACCGTGTGTTCAACTAGATGCACCACTACCCAGCCCCAAAGAATTATTCATTTAATTTATTTTACCAGAGCACTGTTCAGCTCTATTTTATGGTGGTGCAGAGGACTGAACCTGGGCCTTTGAAACCTTAGGCATTAGAGTTTCTTTGCATAACCATTGTGCTATCTACCCCTGCCTGCAGGTGTCTTTTTTCCCCCTCCTCTTAACCTCCCACTTCCATCTCAGGTTCACTCTGTCTTTATCAACAAAATAAATAAATAAATAAATAAATAAATAAATAAATATGAAGAATAGAAAAGTGGCACTATAATATCCTTCATGAATATAAATGCCCAAATTCTCAACCAGATGTTAGTAAATAAAATCAAATTTAATGATATGTAAAAAAATATATCACATCTATATAGATTTTTATCTCTGAATACAAGTTTGGCTCAACATTTGGGAATTTATATTGGCCACCAAACCAACACATTGAAGAACAAAAACCACATGTTTAACTAATAGAATTGGAAAAAAAAAAAAGCTTTTGGCAAAAAGTTAAAAACTTTCCTAAATGTAGGAATACTAATAAACACTTTTTAATATGAGAAAGAGTATCATCAACCTACAGATAACATCACACTTAATGGTGTGAGGTTGAATGCTTTTCCTTTGAGATCAGGAGCAAGACAAGTACATGTCTATGTTCACACTTCTGTCTATCATACAGACGCTTTAGCTTGTGCAACTAGATAAGAGAAATGAAGGCAAATATATTGGGTATGAAAAAATAAAACTGTCTTCAGAAATGACATAGTTATCTATATTGAAAATACCAAGAAATTTACAAAATAAGCTCATAAAACTTGTTGACTGAGAAACAAATCTGATCAAATTACAACAACCAGATGGAGCTTTGCTGCTTCAGTATTACAGCTACTATAAGATATCTTGACATAATTTTAAAAAGTAAAATTTTGTTTTGCCATCATCATTGGGGCTTTACCATTCCAGGTCATCTTTTTCAGACAGAGAAAAACAGAGGGAGAAGGAAAGACACCACAGAACTGAAACTTCCCTGGACTAGAACTTGGGTTGTGTTCATGACAAAGGAGATACCTCTGAAAGTGAGTTATCACTTTGGCTCAGAAAAATACAAATGTTATTTGTATATGTTACCAAAGTAATGTATTTGCGTATTACTTGTGTGAAAATATAAGTTAAATTAAAAGTAAGAACATTATTATTGGGTGTTTTTGTTAATTTATCAGGTAGAATAAACACCTTCTGATATATGAGGCCCTGGGTTTATGCCCAGCATCACATGGAGCTCCATGGCTGTGGTGTCTTTCCTCTTTCTAGTCTTTTTCTTTCCTGTTTGTATTTGTTTACTTTTTGTTTGTTGGGTAATTGTTCAGATGTGGTCAAACATTGGCAAGGCCCACAAAACATTATATTTCCATGCAAGTTTTATTTACAGATATCCACCACATTATCCCCTTTGGGTATTGCTAGCTTAGTTAAAACCCTTGCAACAGTTGCTAGGATGCTTCCACCTTCCCAGCATGCCTTTTGCCTCTCTCCGCCCCCTTTTTCTAGCCAATCCCGTCCCAACTTGCCACTTCCGGAATTTCTCCCATAAAAGCCCTCCTGCTTCCGCTTTCTCTCTCTTGCTTTTTTCCTCTCTTTGTCGACCCAGAGAAGGGCTGCTAGGCACAGTGGGAGGCGGCGGTTTTGCTAGCCCCATGTGGACTAAACCACCCTGCTCTCACCCTCGTGAATAAAGATTTATGTTCCTGCTCCACTCCAGTCTCTTCCCTCTCCCCTATGATGCAACCCGACATTTGTTTAAAGTCAGAGTAAGATTGAGAGAACAGGGAGGTATAAAAAGGGAGAGACAAAGAGACACCTCTAGCATTGTTTCACTACTTGTGAAACTTCCCCCACTGTGGCAAGTGGGGATTAGGGACTT
The DNA here is from genome assembly GCF_950295315.1 of Erinaceus europaeus. Lineage (NCBI taxonomy): Eukaryota > Metazoa > Chordata > Mammalia > Eulipotyphla > Erinaceidae > Erinaceus > Erinaceus europaeus. The sequence goes on from NC_080165.1 coordinate 46,140,292, forward strand.
GAACCCTGGTCCTTATACACTGTAACATATGCTCTCAACCAAGTTCACCACTTCCTGACTTTCTACCTGTTTCTTTCTCAAAGAATAAAGGATGAAAAGTTGGCTTGTGGTGGTGACCTCATGTCTATGCAAAGTCTTAGTGCCACAAAATAGTGAGACAGAGAATCACAGAGAAAGAGAATAAAGAAAACTACTATCAGAATGCAGGAGAAAATCTTCCTACCTCATATGCTTTCTCTTGAGACTAGATAAAAAAAAAAACACCTAATATCAGACAAATGGGTAAGTAAAAAATTAATAACTTATGAAATTGTATCTGTACGTGTTGTTAAAATTTCGGAAGGCTCTGGCCGTGCGGGTCTAGCTTCACGGGTGGGTAACAGAGACGCCTTGTCAAGGAGAGGGGAAGAGTTTTTTCATGATGTGAAAAGGATAACTTTATCTTCATTCTGAGTAAAAAGCAGTCCCCTCAAAGAGAGGAAATGCCCACTGGTAGATATACACCTAAACATTACCTCCCACTACACTTTTCCAGGTCTTAGAGGGAGCAGTGATACTGTCATTAGAAGGGCAGGTATTTAGCTTCTAGAATCTTCACTGACCTTAGTTCTACATACTAGGATGTTGGAAAATGTCTCCTCTGGACATATTGGGAAAAAGTCTGTATGATGCTCTTGAGGAGACCAGTTCCACCATAAAAAGAATATTTCCTGATTCAAAAAAATTAGAATTTTTTTTTTCAGAAGACAAGAACTTAAATGAAAGGATCTTGGAGATAACTGATTTGGATCTCCTGCT